>NC_135785.1:216783544-217083544 GCF_051106095.1 Pogona vitticeps
GTTTAGGATTCTTGGGTGGAGGGCAAAAGTGAAAACTCTCTGTAGGAGTAGAACTGGTAAATCCACTCCTTAAATTTCTCACTTATCTTGAAAGCCCTGTTAGGATAGCTATAAGTCAGCTCTTATTTGATGAGACACAACAACATCAGCAGCTGTCTCATTCAGTCTTAACTTGTGCAATTTGGTCCATTTCTTCCCATAAATCTACTTTTGGGACTGGCATACCATGCTGGAACCCCCCTTTTGTTCCTTTTTTCACACCAATGAAGTGTGTTGTCCATAAATTGATTTCCATTTTCAAATACATTTTCCCAAATAAAACTAGCAAAATTGGAATGGGAGACGGAGGAGAATTTGTTGACTTTTGTTCTCAGAGGAACTAGTTATTTAATCAGTATAACAGTGAAAGCAGACATGTTTGCAGTTTTATTTTCAGTTGAAGGCTGTCATGAATTTCTCATTATTATATAATTGGGGTAGTAGAACTCAAAGACGACAGTGTAGTATTAATTGAAATCCTGTTGCTTAGCATAGTCAGTTGCATTAGAGTAGGCCAGCAATGGCGAACCTAAGGCATGCGTGCCACAGATGGCACGTGGAGCTCTTTCTGTCAGCATGCAAGCCGTAAGCCACTAGATCCCTACTGCCTCCCTGCACAGCCAAACCTGAGAAGGTGGCTGCAGCTGCAAGGCTGGTGCTTCAGCAGGTGGATCCGGAGCAGCTGGTGCTGCCAGTGGATCCAGAGTGGGGTCTCGAGGCACCTCCATGCCAGGATTCCCCCTTCCACTGCCACTTCTGGACAGCACACTGGCTGCTATTTTGGGGTTTTTTTCCCCCAGTTTGGGCACACAAGCCCAAAAAGGTTCGCCACCACTGGAGTAGGCCAATAGAATCAGAGAGGATTTGGTGAGTCAAGTTCTCTATTTGCTCCACAGTAGACCAGACATATTGAATCAGTGATTCAAACAGGCCTACCCTACCTGCAAGTTATTTTTGCATAGTAAGCTTTAGCTAGAGTAGGCCCATTTGAATCAAAGTAGCTTACGAAGCAGTTGACTCACTGGTGTCCCACTGATTCAGTAAGCCTGATCTAGAGTGACTTACTATGCTAAGCAACAAATTTTACACACTGTCTAGAGTAGATACTACTTGTTGCTTTCGCTTTTGCTTCCTGCACCCAAATTAGGATTATAGCTGCATGGTAGTATAGCTATGTTGTTGTGGAGTACAGCAAATCAACATTCTATAAGGCAATTCTAAAAATATAGACAGACCCCTCACAAATTATAACTTTCAAACTGGGTTATGCATTAGCAGCAAATTTCACATGGTCCGCTTGTGCTTTGTGTGAAATTTGGGGGAGTTTGGACAAAGGATTTTTGAGTTATGATTTTTTAAAAAATAAAACTGCCCTGTCCCCATGCAGAAACAAGTGATCCTAAATGTCTCCAGATTTAAAATAGCTCATACAATTTAGAAGATCTTGATCTTGAAAGAGAATGATAGGTCTAAACCATTTTTTTTTTCATTTGGAAAGAATCCAGGCTGTAGGGACTGAAATATTGGTCCTCAAAAAAAGACTTTTCAAAAAGGAAAAATAACTACTTTATTATAAGACTGAGCATGAATCAAACAGCCTTACCAGCAAGAGCGTTCCAAAGTAGACACATTGTTACAGCTTTGTGGGCTCAGAAGGGAGATGTTTGGAGGGCAATGAAAAGTCACCGAAACAGGTTTGCTTTAAATAAAGTAATGGAGTGACAATCCTACAGAAAAAGGAGCATTTTACCATGTATCTCGAGGGAATTAGCATACCATTTGCAAGGCATATTCAAAGTATTTGTACTACAAAAGCACAGAGTAGTTGTGTTTGTCCCGGATGCTAGTGCTTTCAGTAAACAGGAGTTCTGAGACCAGATTCCTGCCACATGTTTTTAAAGGGTAAATCAGCTCCAAGTCTGGGGCAATCTGAACTTTTAATCTTGCCAGTAAGGTCCCAATTAGCTGACTCTCAGGAAAAGAACTTTTTAACTCCTTCCTGACCAAATAGGTAAAGGTGAAGGTTCCCCTTGACAATTTTTGTCCAGTCGTGTCTGACTCTAGGGGGCGGTGCTCATCCCCGTTTCCAAGCCATAGAGCCAGTGTTTTGTCCAAAGACAATCTTCCGTGGTCACATGGCCAGTGCGACCTAGATACGGAACGCTGTTACCTTCCCACCGAGGTGGTCCCTATTTATCTACTTGCATCTGCATGCTTTCGAACCGCTAGGTTGGAGGGAGCTGGGACAAGCGACGGGAGCTTACTCTGTCACGTGGATTCGATCTTACGACTGCTTGGTCTTCTGACCCTGCAGCACAGGCTTCTGCGGTTTAGCCCACAGCGCCACCACGTCCCTGGCTCCTGACCAAATAGGCATTAGTATTATCAAAAGAATTTCGTGTCTGGTTGTAAAAACGGTTTTTAAAATGTTTTTTTTAAAAAAAGAAGAAGAGAGAACAAATATTCAGAAGCTCAGTTATTTAAGCTATGAAATTACCATTCTTTGCTTTGTGGCTAGGAATGGTTTTATGTGATGTCAGCAGAGTTTTGGTGTCTTTATCCTGTCATAGTGTCATCCATAGTATCAACCATTCCACCTGACTTGTCACTATATAGTTGTTTGGTAAGTAAGAAAAAAAAAACTCCAGATATGCTATCTCCCATCAAGTTACTTCTGATGTGTGGTGACTATACGAGTTAATGCCCTCTGCAATGTTATACCACTTAGAACTCTGCTCATACCTTGCAAAACAGCAGTAGCTCAGCATCTTCTTACATCCCATCCCTTCCTAGCAATATTATCTTTTCCAATAAGTTCTATTCAGGTCTTGCAAGCTCACCACTTTGGCTTCCTTTATTGAGACTATTTGTCTCATGTTAAGTTTTCCTCTCTTCACACTAGCTGTCCCCACTTTTCCCAGCAATATTGTTTCTTCTGGTGAGTTAGGTATGTTTATTATACATACATGATAGGATAACCTCATTTTTGTGAATGAGAGAGTTCAGGCTTTATTTTATTGTGCACCCACTTTTCTGCCCTTCTCACTGTCTGTGGTATCAGTAAGGCTATCCTCCAACACCACATTTCAAGGGAAATGTCTTTCTTCATTGTCTTTCTTTCACACAGTATGTGTGATTTTGACCTTCATTTCCAGTCTTTGCTATCCCCAAACCCTCCTTAAAATAATTCAATAAAATATAACGACGACGACGACGACGACGATGACGATAATAATAATAATAATAATAATAATAATAATAATAATAATAATAATAATAATAATAATAATAATAATAATAATAATAATAATAATAATAATAATAATAATAATAATAATAATAATAATAATAATGGTGAGGGGACATATTTTGGAAAACATACATACATGTTCATAGAGCTTGTGGTCTGATATAGTTTCTCCCCCCCCTTGCCTACCCCAAGGAAAGGGTTTGGAAATAGGAACATAGCATTCTAGTCCACATTCTGTGGAGTGGGCATGGCAACATTAGTATACCTGAGAGTTTAAAGGGTATGTATGTATTTCCATTGTATATGTTGCACTTACTAACACTTTGGCTTCATTGTTTCATTAAGTACAAAATCAACCCTTCAACATTTATTGGCACAGAGGGGCTACAGCCATATCTAAGCTGTTCTTGCTTCTCTCCTCTTCCAGCAACCATAGTACAAATCATGTGCTCATCTTCAGAATATTCTAGCACTGGGTAATTCTAAATGATGAAAGTTTCTGTTGGAATTTGTAGTATATGTATTTTTGAACTTCTGTTTTAAAAAGCCTGGAAACCTCCAGTTTATGAATGTGGAATACTGTGTTTTTGTGTCCGTGATTCAAAACAGCAGGAAATGACCTCATATTGCTGCACAATATCATTCCCACGTTGTCAGCAGAAAAAAGGATGCCACACTTTACATAGCAAATGGGAGCCTGAATGTTGATAACACCAATGACAGCAATCAAAATGGTCTACAGGATACACTTTTGTGCTTACTACCATTCATACTTGTTGAAAAACACCTCTGACAACTGTTTTGACTTTGGGTAAGAAGTGGATAGCAAACTGATGGGAAAAGGACTCAGCTTTTGAGACTTTCTCTTACCTGGTGTCACTTTGTGATTTGGCATCCCATTTCATGTTGGCAACACGGGCCTAAGAGTGTGCAGCAGTCTTGGGCCATTTCCTGCCATTTTGAATCACAGGTACAAACCACGAAATCCCACATTCATAAACTGGAGGGGTTTTTTAAGAATTGAATTGACCAACTCTTTCACTGTGAATACCACATTGTACTTCAGCCATGTTTAAAGCCCTAACTCAGTGCAAAGTGCCCTTGGGAAGAAGGCAACTGTCCTATTCAACCATTAGTTACTTTGTTAGTGGCAAGATGTCAAGAGATAAGGGAGGGGAGGTGTGGCTGCATAGGAAAGTTTTATGTGTGGGGGGGAAATCCATGGAAGCAAGAACCCAATTTTCTAGGAATTTTGCTGATGTGGAATGCTTGTACATTAACAGGAACTTCTCCCTCTGCAGAGATGTCATTCTCCATGTGAACACGTGAGAATGTAGAGGGAAGCACCTAAGTGTTCCTCATTAGCAGTACTGCTGAGAACAGGATAAGAAAAGACTGAATAGGGCTAATCTGTAAAAGGGGACAGACAGGAGGGAGGGATATGAGTAAGTGGTTAGCTCCTCAAATTTCCTTCAGGACTTTTTCAAGTAGTTCCACTACTCTGCTAAACCTCTGTTTATATTTAGCCTTTGTCTGAAATCCTGCTGTGCTAAAAGATGCAGTAGTTTAAGGAGAAAATGGGCTGGCATAGTAGGCTGTCCATTCTTTCCCAAGGCACTGGAAGGGCTTTGTAACATGCAGCTGCAGCTTAATGCATACATTTGTCCTTGTATCTCCAAAAAGCTGTCTGAAGAGAGATTAACAAATAGAACCCACTATTCAGTTTTCCTCCCATTGATGGCATACAGTAAGGTTCTGACTGCAGTTTGTCCATTTGGCATATTTGTGAGTTGTTCATTCCCCTTTCCATTTAAAACAGGCTCAGAACATTTGGCTTCATTAACAAGCATATAATTTTAAAGCCGCACAATAGACAAGCAATCATCACTGACAGGAACGAGATAGAGGACAAGCGCTTCAGTCATTCAGCGCTGGAGAAATCGAACATACACACACACAATAGTTCCAGACTGATTGTTGTTGGCATAATAAATCCTACTGTAAGTTCAGTGAAGCACTAGGGAAAAAATCTATTCATAATGGGACAAAGCTGTTGAACTCATTCGGCTGAAAAAGAAGGAGGTACTATTACTCTGACAAAGAAAAAAAATATGTTCAATAAATGTACTGTAACCCCTATGAACTATTTGGTTTAAGCTAGTGGTGGAAAAATATTTAAGAAATGGATGTGTTTGTTACGTTTTGGTGTAAACAGAAAGAGAATTAGAGAGGATGGTAGCTTCTATTCACCTGGAGGCAGGAGTTAGAACCTTTTCATGCAGATTTAAGCTATCAAATATCAATACATGTGCCTAGCAGAGATGATGGAAGAGCAAATTCTTTGTGATTTTGTCTGATCATACTTATATTGTATCATATTTTAGGGCTTTGAGATATTTATTGATTGATTGATTGATTGATTGATTGATTGATTGATTGATTGATTGATTGATTTGATTTGATTTGATTTGATTTGATTTGATTTGATTTGATTTGATTTGATTTATACCTCGCCTATCTGGACCAAAGGACCGCTCTAGGTGGCTTTAGATATTCAAGCTTTGGAACTATTTGTCTTTGTACATTGGATCAGTTTTCAGGGATGCCCTGAGATTTAGTCCCTGACTTTTTGGGATTAAGGACTTTGTCGGATTTTTCTGCTAACAATCTTGTTGGTGCAAGTAACTCATGGAGTATATTTTTAAGTAGTATTAGGTTTGGGCCAGTTTGCGTTGTTGTTGATGATGATTTCCATTATCTAATTTTAAAAATAATTGCAAAATTAGTTGGTTTTGCAATACTTGTTTTAGAAAGATAGTTCCACAGAATTAAGAAAATGTTCCATTAGCACTTTGTAAGTCACAATGAGAGAAAGGAGAGCATCCCAATCCCAAAGAAGGGAAGTGCCAAAGAATGCTCCAACTACCGTACAATTGCACTCATTTCACACGCTAGCAAGGTTATGTAAAAATCCACCAAGGCAGGCTTCAGCAGTATGTGGACCGAGAACTCCCAGAAGTACAAGGATTTCGAAGGGGCAAAGGAAATAGAGATCAAGTTGCTAATATGAGTTGGATTATGGAGAAAGCTAAAGAATTCCAGAAAAATATCTACTTCTGCTTCATTGACTATGCAAAACCCTTTGACTGTGTGGACCACAGCAAACTGTGGCAAGTTCTTAAAGAAATGGGAGTGCCTGACCACCTTATCCATCTCCTGAGAAATCTATATGAAGGACAGTAATCAACAGTTAGAACTGGACATGGAACAACTGATTGGTTCAAAATTAGGAAAGGAGTATGACAAGGCTGTATATTGTCTCCCTGCTTATTTAACTTATATGCAGAATACATCATGCGAAAGGCTGGACTGGAGGAATCACAAGCCGGGAGAAATATCAACACCCTCAGATATGCAGACGATACCACTCTGATGGTAGAAAGTGAGGAGAAATTAAAGAACTTCTTAATGTGGTTGAAAGAGGGGTGTGTGCAAAAAATGGTCTGAAGCTCAACATCAAAAAAACCCTAAGATCATGGCCACTGGTCCCATCACCTCCTGGCAAATAGAAAGGGAAGATATGGAGGCATTGACGGATTTTACTTTCTTGGGCTCCATGATCACTGCAGCCACAAAATTAAAAGACTGCTTCTTGGGAGGAAAGCGATGACAAACCTAGACAACATCTTAAAAAGCAAAGACATGGAGGCAGGGCATGTCGCAGTGCAGCCGGCAGCTCCTGGGGAGAGCTTCCGGGAAAAGCTGGAACCGCCTAGTCTGGGGATCCTTCAGAAATGAGGGATCAAAGGGGAGACAAGAAAAAGTCTCCCTGAAGCATGGTGAGCAGCGGCGGTGAGGGAAGCTGGGTAGCAACCTGATGTTTCTTCCCTCTGAAGAGATCACTCTGAGCACAGATCAGGTGGGAGCCATTTTGGGCACTCCGCTGTGAGTAACCCACCCACCCTGGAGGAGAGGAGAACAAACAAATACACTGTTGAAAATACAAAACAACAAAGTAAGTGAAGCCTTTTATTTATGAACAGCCCCATTAAGTGGAAAAGAAATCAGAATGAAAATATTTGGCTGAAAGACGGCAAGGAGCGGCAAGTTTGCTTACCAGTCTGCTTCCTCAAAAGCGAAAAGGACTATTAAAGAGCAGGCTGTTTCAAGGTCAAAAGTGAGGGAGCGAGACAGAAACAAAATATTTGGTTTCTGGAAAAAAATCTCAGAGTGAATAACAGTGGATGGGGACTTAAAGCTTTTAGAGACAAGGAAACCAGATTGAGAAACAGAGACTGAAATCCTGTGACTGCTGTTTAGCTTGGACTTTCTCCCCAGATTGTGTGGGACTCTGATAATAGAATTCTGTTAGGTTTCTGGAGAAGAAAGAATGAGCTTTAAGAAGCAAGGAAACCAGACTGGAAAACATAACATCATGGCACCAGACTTTACAACAGCATAGATCTGGGAGAGATAATGTTGGTTGAGGGTTGACTGTAGAGCTAGGAAAACCAGGACTGGAGTTCTTGATTGGATCTTTGGATTAATGGAAGGAACATATGATGGATTATAAGTATACCTACTGGAGAGACTGAAACCCTGTGACTGCTGTTTGGCTTGGACTTTTTTTTGCTAGATTGTGTGGGACTCTGATCATAGAACTTTGCTAGGTTTCTGGAGAAGAAGTAATATTTTTACCATGGTTGTATTTTAAATTGCTGGGCTAAAAGTTGATTTACATACTCTAACATCTGTGTAAAAATTGGAGGAAGATCCTAGGGGAGATTTTTGATTTTGGGTTTGGTTTGTTGATAAAATATAGTGGAAACTTCTGAAAGAGTAGGTGGCATATTTGAGGGTTGGTCACTTTGGCGAAGGATATAGTATTATTTACACAAACCCCACTCATGGAAAAGATTGAAATGGCCTTAAAAAAAAAAACCTAAAGCACCAAATGCTGGAGACTTTCTTGCCCAGTCTCAAAGTTTGGGAAAATTAGTGGCACAAAAATCAGACAAAGAATGGCACACTACCATGCAAAATATAATAACAGCAGGATTTCAGCAAGTAAATGAACATCTTTGCCAAATAGTAGATCAGATGAAAGAGATGACATTAGATGTCAAAAAACAATAAAATGAAACTCCACTAACCCCAGAATTGCTTTTATTGAGTATGATACCAGGCAATATAGATGAGATAAAGAGTTACCTAGTGATCTATATAGCTACCACACTCGGAAAGCTTTATGCTAAAATTTGGAAGAAAGCAGAGATACTGAAACAAGAGGAACTTATTGAGAAGATATGGGAAGTGGCAGAAATGGATATTCTTTCAGACGTGTTGAAAGACTGTCCAGTTCAAAAGGAAACTGAACGATGGGATTTATTGTATAAATGGCTTCAGTCTCCAGATAGTGTGGGAGTAACATAGATTTAAACTAAGATGTAACTGTAAATTGAAAGCTGGAGGGTAACCAAACTGTTTAAAAAAGCAGAAAGTTGATTTGTTTTTTGTAACTTTAATAGAGTGGATGATTGTATACTTTGTGTTCTCCTACCCCTAACCATTTTCCTTTCCCTCTACTTTCCCCCTATTCCCTTTACCCTTTGTATTTCCCACCTTAGTGATAAAAAATAAAAAAAGAGTAAAAAAAAAAAAAGCAGATACATCACCTTGCCGACAAAGGTCCGCATAGTCAAAGCTATGGTTTTTCCAGTAGCAATCTATGGAAGTGAGAGCTGGACCATAAAGAAGGCTGACCGCCGAAGAACTGATACTTTTGAATTGTGGTACTGGAGAAGGCTCTTGAGAGTCCCCTGGACTGCAAGGAGAACAAACCTATCCATTCTGAAGGAAATCAACCCCGAGTGCTCACTGAAAGGACAGATCCTGAAGCTGAGGCTCCAATACTTTGGCCATCTCATATGAAGAGAAGACTCCCTGGAAAAGTCCCTGATATTGGGAAAGTGTGAAGGCAAGAGGAGATGGGGACGACAGAGGATGAGATGATTGGACAGTGTCATCGAAGCGAGCAACATGAAGTTGACCCAACTCTGGGAGGCAGTGGAAGACAGGAGGGCCTGGCATGCTTTGGTCCATGGGGTCACAAAGAGTCGGACACAACTTGACAACTGAACAGCAACAACAATTTCCCCTACAGAATCTTAACCTGCTATTAACAGCTTGCTTTTTAATGTTGTTGACTGCTCTATTTGCATGCTCTTCATTGTCTGAAATCCAGCAGTAACTAAAGTAGGTCCATTGAATCATGGGGGATTTGTTGAGTCAATTCCACTGAATCAATGGGACTACTCTAGTTGTGACCTACTACTCGATTTCAGCAAATAGCAAATGAAGTCAGCAAATAATGTCCTTCACTACTATTTTGCTAGGGTTTCCAGAAAATGTAACGTTTAAATAATATATTGTTAGGAGTGGGAAGGTAAGTTTTCATTACCAGGCAGCTCAATAATTAAAGAGAAATCCCCACTTCTATCAATGTAAAAACAAATAAGTACACAAATAATAATTGATGAGACATTTTGTTAATGAAATGAACATTAAAAGCAAAATGAAGCTCATAAGCTTATCTCTAGAACTTCCAGATACAAAAGTTTACTTTATCAAAAGACAGGCCTCTTTCCATGTGGTGATATATACATCCACCATGTACGGGCTAGAATCTTATTGCTTAGCATGATAAATCACACCAGAGTAGGTCTATCGAATCAATGGAGACTGTGTCAACTCTTCCATAAATTCCATTTATCCAAATGGCCCTACTGTAACTCCGGTTTACTATGCTAAAGTAAGTTGTAGTTAGAGTAGACCCATTTGAATCAATTGAATTTATGGAGGATTTGACTCACTAATCCTCACTGATTCAGTGAGTTTACTTTAGTGGAATTTACTATGTTAAGCAATGGGATTTTAGCCAGTGTCCTAAATAACTTGGAAACAACTCAAATCATTCGATCCTCTGAACCCTAGTCCATAAACTCAAATACCCCTTGGTTTTAATCATACTTTCCTGATTAATTAGATATTCCTATCTCAATTTCCAAAACCTGCAAACTCTCTATGTGATTTGTTGAAGGTGTATCTACCATGTCTTAGGGTCTTTGCCCACGATGCTTCATGTCTTTGGGAGGATAATGTAACATTTTTCTTTGGTTTGGCAATGAATTTTCATTATTATATTAACATTTGTGAATTAGGATATGTTCACTTTCAACAATTGGCACATAAATACATAATGAATATGCAAAATCAGTGACTACATTCCCAAAACAGAGTCAAGTAAACAGAAACAAACAAAAAAGGGTGGGGAAAATAAAATCAATATATAAAGTCACTGGAATCCACCTTTGTGTTTCTGTTGAAATCTTTGTTCAGTTATGTTGCTTATTTGCTTTCAGTTATGCTGCTGAGCATAACATAGATTTGTTAGGTTATTATGGACCATTATCCAACCAGCGGCCCATAAACATATAGATGGTGTGCCTAAAATCAATATATACTAATCCCATCATAATAGCAAAGATATATTTGCTATCATTCAGAGATTAAAGGTTTGTGGGCAGACTTATGCAGATAAATCGATCTTTTCCTGGCAGGAAAGAAAAGGAAAGGCACAGCTGAAAAGACCCAAGTCATTATCATTGAGACAGATATCGAATATAATCAAAACTTTTCTAATGATTGAAAAGGAAATGAAAACTTTGATTTCTGTTCTTCCAACTGCCCAAACTAGGGATATTTAGGTTGCATTCCAGGACTATTTTGTTTCAAAACACAGAGACTGTGACTTGGCAGCTAGACAATAGTCATGTCTGCTCTGGTTTGTGTGGAGCAATTGTTACTCACATGTGCTCATGGTTGAAGTGTCATCTTGGCATGGGCTGAGAGAACACATGGGATATGAAATCAAACTGGACCATCTCCCTTTGAAGCCCAGCCATGACTGGGTTTAGCTTTATGCAAACTAAAAAAAAAAAAAAAAAACAAAGTAGGATGTATCATATATTTTGAAAGACAGTGACCAGCTGTTCCTGTAGTTAAATTGTAGTATATGAAGCAGAGCTATAGGCTAGCTACTAGCTGAGTGATATAAATGTAAAACAAACAAGCAATCAATCAATATCCCACTACAGATAGATAGATAGATAGATAGATAGATAGATAGATAGATAGATAGATAGATAGATAGATAGATAGATAGATAGATAGATAGATAGATAGATAGATAGATAGATAGATAGATAGATAGCTCTTGCACCATAGCTGCATGCATTCCATATGTTAATTTTTCCTTACTTCTACTCATGTTTTTAGTTCAGGAAAAGCCAGTCTTCGTATATACCTACTAAAATCTTAGGATCTGTAGTAGGTGCCTTTCGGTAGGTATCCTTTGTTGCAGAGTTTTGAATTTCTGATAAAATTCTCTTTTTGCTATACAGTGGAAGTGCAAAGATCCATATAAGAGAATGTTTCGCGCGCTGGAGGGGCGTGGTAACGCCCTAGGAAGCGCAGCGGGGTTTGCTTCTGGCAGCACCGGAAGCGCAGGCAACAGGGAAGGGGCCACGTGGGTGATTACGTAGCTGGCGCTATTTAAAGAAGCGCCGGCTCGGAGGAAAGGGCTTTCGCTTCTGGCACTAGGAGAGGAGGCTGCGCAGAGGAGGCTCTTGCGACCGGAGGCAGTTCGTGGTTTGTTCGAGCGTAATAGCTCGATAAGGATCTCTTGCGGGGAGGAGGAGGTGGAAGGGACTGAGAGGAGGCGGGCGACGGAGGTGGTCGGGCCGCGCCGCGGCACCGATCGTCAGCGGGGTGTCGTTTCTCTTCCTTTCCTCCCCCCCCAACCCACTTGATCTCGGCGTTCTCCTGTTTTTTCCCCCTTCTTTTCTTGCCGGCCGCAGCGGGGCTAGATTGGAGTGCGGGCGCGGCTCCGCGGCGGTTGGTGGGGATTGGGGGGGGGGTGGGAGCTGGGATTTGGGTGGACCACACGGCGCGCGATCGTGCCAGAGGAATTTGTGCAAAACGGAGTAGGTTTGGGGTTGGGGGCTGGTCTGCTTGGGGGACTATAGGAGCCGCTTGGTAGGCTGGCACCCCCCCCCATTGTGAAGCCTTGAATTAAAAAAAAAAAAAAAGGAAGGAATATACACATATATATATATAATAATAATAATATCAATAAATAAATAAATAAAAGGGGGGGAATTCACGGAAGGGGAGGCCGCGCTCCCTAAATTGTGATAGGTGGGGGAGCCTCACTTGATGTAGGGCATTAACACGGTGGTGGTATTAGGCTGCCCTGGGAAAGTGAAACTGGCTGTGGGAGTTGGTGTGGTTTGGCAGCCATTTTGAAAAGCCCGGCCGGGCCGCATGGCCTGTTAGCGGCAGCCATTTTAAAAGTGGGGTTTTAAATAAATAAATAAATAAATAAATAAATAAATAAATAAATACGTAAATAATAATAATAATAATAATTTTTAAAAAAAGGGGGAATAAATAAATAAATACATAAATACATAAAATCAAGAAAACAGGGGGCGAGTCACAGAAGTTGTGGCCCTTCGCAGGGAAGGGTTGGTTGATCACTTGTTTTTTCAGTACCTGTCTGCTGTACGTATATCTATATACGATACACAGAATTCTCAAGCATATATAAATAAAGAAGTACAGTTTACAAATAAGGAGCTACAGCAGGTAAGCATATCCAGGATGCCGCCCAAGAAAGGAGGTGGTAAGAAGAAAGGGAAGGAGCCAGTGCGGCGTCCGGTGGGGAGACAGCAGTCACCCCTGCAATCATCTTCGGAAGATGAATCTTGGGCTATGTTGAGGGAGCTGCATTCTAAGGTTACACACATGGAAGCTCAGAGATTCGAAAAGCGAGCCCCCGGTGGCGATGAGGTTACACCACGGCGGTCGGCTAGGGAATCAAAGGGAAAACGGAAGGCTGAATTAAAGGCTCTTACTAGTGAACTAACAAGGCGTTTTGCTGTACTTGAGTCTGAGCAGGGCCATGAGATTGGAGACCGCGATGGACGTGAGGGCACATCACCGGAGCATTTGGAGAACAGGGGCAGCAAGCGTAGTAAGACGGAAGCAGCACGCAACATGGAACCTGGGGAAGGAACGTCCTATGGGTATGACCCATATGAGGACCCAGCTACGTACACACCTGAGGCTGCTGATGCTGCAAGGGGTGAGAGACGGGGTGAGTATAGTGGATTACACAACACATCAGGGCAAGGGGTGTACTGGCCGTGGTATGAGGGGCGTCAACAACATGCAGGTTCTCACAGCATGGGGATGTCGCCTCCCATGCCGGGGCCTGGGCATTGCTGGCCACAGATGGCCCCGCAGTGGTTCGGATGGGGTACGCCTGGCGCTACATCAGGTAAGGCAGGGATGGCAATAGAGGGTAAAGAGACAAATGTGACGCTGCACCCGTCAGTGCCTAATACGGGCTACAATTCGGCTCCGTTTCTCTATACGCCTTACACAGACTACAGTACGCCTCTAGGCGATCATCTGACGCCAGCAATAAAAGAACGGATTTGGAGAGGCGATTATTTGGACTTTTATGATTTATTGAATAGGGAATATGAGGTGAAGGAGCTGGACAAGGATGATGAAAAAATTAAGGAAAAACACAGAAGGAAGAGACCAGATAGAAATTGGAATAATTGGGTTACGGGTTTCACCATATATGCCGGGGTGTTGGTAAAGATGCAACCCTGGAAGGCCTCAGCCCTTTTCCAGTATTACGATATAATGCGTAGAGCGAAGGCTGAATTTGAAGGTCAGGCGTGGTTGCGGTATGATGAAGCTTTCAGGATGAGAAGTGCTATTAGGCCGGAACTGCGCTGGGATGAGGTTCACCCTGGGCTTTGGCTACAACATATGTCGCCAGCTAAAACAAACCTGGGCGACAGATTTGATTGTGGACACCTGAACATTAAGTTTACTGGGAGCGTTGGTACCCGCCAGGGGGCGGGGCAGGCGGTTCAACCCCGGCTGCCCTGCTACGAATTTAACAATAAGGGGTCATGCAACAAGTCCCCTTGCAGGTTCAAGCATGAATGCATTACCTGTGGGGGAAAGCACCCGAGATCCAATTGTTTCCGGGCTGGAGGACAGCGACAGGGCAAGCAAGGTGGTTCCGGTAGGAAGCCTGAAGGGGGTGGCAGCTCTTCTGGAAAGGGGGCCAACGCCAATTAAAACTGATAGACTGGAAGAGGGCTTAGGGCATTATCCCAGGCCAGAAGATGCAGTTTATTTGCAAGAGGGGTTTAGGCACGGATTTCGGATACCAGCATTGGGTATTCGAAGGGCATTTTTTGCTAGGAATCTGAAATCGGTTAAAGGTATGGAGGAGGTGGTTTTGAGGAAGATTAACAAGGAGGTGAGTGAAGGTAGGGTACTGGGGCCGTTTACCAGGCCGCCATTGGTGGACCTCAGGGTTTCACCTTTGGGAATTGTTCCCAAGAAACACCCGGGGGAATTTAGGTTGATTCACCATTTGTCTTATCCGGAGGGTGATTCTGTGAACGATGCCATACCGGAGGAGCTGTGTTCTGTTAGATATACATCATTTGATGAGGCGGTGAGAATGGTTAGATCTTGTGGCATCAATGCGGAGTTGGCCAAGGCTGATGTAAAATCGGCTTTTCGGATTTTACCTGTTCATCCAGAAGATTTTAACTTACTGGGTTTTCAGTTTCAAGGCCAGTATTACGTTGATAGGGCCCTTCCTATGGGGTGTTCGATCTCGTGCGCGGCCTTTGAAAAGTTTAGTACATTTGTGGAATGGCTGCTTCGTCAGAGGATTGGCTGTGCATTAACAGCGCATTATCTGGATGATTTTTTGTTTTGTGGACAAGCAAACACTGGTAGATGTTTTAGGTTTCTGGAAGCTTTTCGGGAGTTAGCGGAGGAGTTGGGGTTGCCATTAGCTGAAGAAAAGACGGAGGGGCCGCCTACGACCCTTACCTTTTTGGGTATTGAATTGGACACGACTCAGCAGGCTTCAAGATTGCCGGTGGATAAATTGGTGAGCATCAGGAAGCTGGTTGGTAGTTTCCGGGATAGGAAGAAGGTAACATTAAGGGAGCTGCAGCAATTGGTTGGGCACTTGAATTTTGCCTGTAAGGTGGTAGCGCCAGGAAGGCCTTTTGTTAGGCGTTTTTCCAGCGCCATGTCAGGTTTGAGGAAGCCTTTTCATAAGACACGGATAACGCAGGGAATGAGAGAGGATTTGCGGATGTGGGAACAGTTTTTGGAGCAGTTTAATGGGGTTTCTTTTTGGAGGTCAGATGTTAACCTGAGGGCGGACGTCCAGGTAAATTCTGATGCTGCCGGGGGTTTAGGTTTCGGTATATATTTTCAAGGAAGATGGTGTGCAGGGATGTGGCCGGAAGAATGGCATCTCTTAGGTATTACCAGGGATTTAACTTTTTTGGAATTTTTTCCAATAGTTGGAGCACTATGGTTGTGGGCAGACGAATGGGCCAATACGGTGGTGCGGTTCTGGTGTGACAATCAGGCGGTGGTGCACATCATCAATAATTTGACGTCACGCTCAGAGAGGGTCATGGAGTTGGTTCGGGCATTTACTTTGAAGGCGCTACGCTTTAATGTCGTGGTGCATGCGCGTCACGTGCCTGGTGTGGATAATCGGATAGCTGACGCTCTTTCACGCCAACAGATCCAGCGTTTCAGGGAATTGGCACCGGAGGCCAGGGATCTGCCAGAAGTGCTTCCGGCAGAGGTCTGGCAGATTGGCGTGAGGAAGCGTCGCGCGCGATAGGTATGGCTTTGGCCCCAAGGACGGGAACAAAATATAGAAGGGTAGTGAAGGAGTTTTCAGAATTTAGGTGCAGGGCACATCTGGAGCGGAGGTGGCCGGCACCGGTTGAACATATACAGCAATTCATTGTGGAACTGCATAGGAAGGGTTTGGCCCCAGGCACTATCCAGGGTAAGTTAGCAGCTTTGAAATTTTATGCGAAAGCAAATGGTTGGAAGGACACGTCAGGGGAATTTAGAATTAAGAAGATGATTGAGGGTTGGGCTCGAGAGAGGGGGCGGTCAAGGGATGACAGGACTCCTATATCGCCAGGGATATTGGTGCGTTTAGTGGATCTCTGGGATACGATATGTAGGGACAGTTATGAAACAGCGCTTTTTCGTACGGCGTCGTTAGTAGCATTTTTTGGGGCCCTTCGGATTAGTGAATTGGTAGCATTCGGAAAAATGGATGGTTCTCGTTTGGCTTTACAGAGGGCAGACGTAAAGATCCATAATGATCAGGTTATACTTAGGATCAGGAGATCGAAAACTGATCAGCACGGGAAGGGCGGACAGGTCAGGTTGGGACGTTGTAGTATAGACAAATTGTGCCCGGTGCGAGCTGTAAGTCAATTTCTGGGAGCCCGGGGGAACGCTGGAGGTTATTTCTTCCAACATGCAGATGGCACACCACTGACAAAATATCAATTTTGGAAACTAACTGATATGGCGCTGGAAAAAGCGGGGGTGCAGGGCATGCGGTTTGGTACACATTCATTTAGAATCGGGGCCGCTTCGACTGCGGCGGCTATGGGTTACGATGCGGAAAGGATCAAGCAGTTGGGTCGCTGGTCGTCGGGTTGTTATGCTAAATATATCAGACAATTACCTAACGCGTAGGTAGGTGTTGTTTTTGTCTTCCAGGAGGAGAGATGCCGGAGGCACGATGGAACGTTATGATGGTGGGACATAGCTTCATCTATTGGGCAGCTCAATACGCTGCTGCTTCCCGGTGGGGAAGTGATTTAGGATTGGGAGCCCAGGCCTCCATTACATGGAGGGGCATACGAGGCATGCGATGGATTCAATTTGGTCGGCTCACGGCATTTGGAAGCTCGCCTCCTGACATCTTGGTAGTTCACTTGGGGGGCAATGATTTGCCCCAGGTGTCTGGTAAGGCACTGATACTGGATATATTGAGGGATTTGGATAGGCTACATGCCTTATATCCCAGGATGAGGATCGTTTGGTCAACGATCATTCCACGCTTAAATTGGCGTGATGCCATTAATGTGGACAGGGTAAACAATGCCCGTCGTTTGGTTAATAAGGAAGTTTGCAGAAGGGTCTGCAACCGCGGCTTCGGTTCTGTGATTGGCCATCACAGGATCTTGACATCCAAACTGGAGTATTTCCGCGAAGATGGGGTCCACCTGTCAGAGGCAGGTTTGGACATTTTCCTGGATGATTTGAGAGGGGGCCTGCTGGAAGAATTTGGTTTTCTTGGTGGGCTCATGGGACATAGCCGATGCTAGTCCTCATGTGGTGGCGGGTAGTGCGGGAATAACTGGTCGTCACGGTGTTTCCCTTTTGGTAATATTTCTTAAGTAACAGTGCGTCAATGCTGACAGTTCCTGCGGATCGTGCGATTACAGGGCTGAAGGCAACTGAGGCGCTGAAACACCTTCGGACCAAAAAGTCATTAAAGGAGATGGCTGGAGGTCCGGGTGTTTTAATTAAGCCTTACAGGTTCCACCGGTCGGTACTACAGCTGGAACCTGGGGGCTGGGACTCGCCCATTGGCATATAAGGAATTATTTGGTGTTATTTCCCCGCACTACCGCAGGTCCCCTCAATATGGATTTGGTTATTTGGTTTAAGGAAATTTAATTTGGCTAATAAAGTGTGGCCCAAGTTTAATACCAAATGTATGTTGTCTGCGTCTTCATTTCGGTGCTTGGGGAAGCAATGTTTCGCGCGCTGGAGGGGCGTGGTAACGCCCTAGGAAGCGCAGCGGGGTTTGCTTCCAGCAGCACCGGAAGCGCAGGCAACAGGGAAGGGGCCACGTGGGTGATTACGTAGCCGGCGCTATTTAAAGAAGCGCCGGCTCGGAGGAAAGGGCTTTCGCTTCTGGCACCCGCCCGCCCAACCCTCTTTGTTCTAGTGTGTTCTGGGTCGCCTTTTCGTGGGGCCGGATAGGAATTTTTGACCTTCATCCTGATTGGCCTGTGGATGGGGGGATTTTTCGCCTATCCCACACTGGAACGGGAAGGGTGTTGTTTTAGGGCAATGATGGTGGGTTTTTTCTCCGTACAATTATGGTCACACTGGCGGGTAGTGCGGGAATAACTGGTCGTCACGGTGTTTCCCTTTTGGTAATATTTCTTAAGTAACAGTGCGTCAATGCTGACAGTTCCTGCGGATCGTGCGATTACAGGGCTGAAGGCAACTGAGGCGCTGAAACACCTTCGGACCAAAAAGTCATTAAAGGAGATGGCTGGAGGTCCGGGTGTTTTAATTAAGCCTTACAGGTTCCACCGGTCGGTAGTACAGCTGGAACCTGGGGGCTGGGACTCGCCCATTGGCATATAAGGAATTATTTGGTGTTATTTCCCCGCACTACCGCAGGTCCCCTCAATATGGATTTGGTTATTTGGTTTAAGGAAATTTAATTTGGCTAATAAAGTGTGGCCCAAGTTTAATACCAAATGTATGTTGTCTGCGTCTTCATTTCGGTGCTTGGGGAAGCAATAGTTAACAAGTTCTTCAGAGTCCACACCTTTCTTATTACCTGTCACTTAAAGTCTTAATAACTGACTTAGAAACATTTATAGGAGAAAGAAAACATTTTGTTAATTACAGTTACTTGAAATTACAGATTTGTGTATGCTGCTTTCTTTATTGCACACACACTAGCAACCAAGTGAACAGATTAACAGCAAGAAACAACTGTCACCACACAAAGAAAGAGAGGGATAGAACACTCCACACAGAGCTCTCAGCTATTTGAACTCAAAAACTGGAATGAATGGTTGGTTACTGCTGGATAGATAGTCACCCCAGCCTAGAAAAGCCCCTCCCAATGAAACAAACTACATGCAGCATTTACAGGTTGTAAATAATACTCCAAAATATTTTTCATCCTTTCTGAAAAGAGAAATTGGCAATACATGCATTGTCGAATAATTTCCCCAGTGGAGCTCACCCAGGGTCTATGCTTTGCATTTTTAGCACAAAGGGAGGATTTTGTATGTGTTTCCAAACCTGTGCTGCTTTACCACCTGCTGCCTTACCAGGTTTATTTGGATATTATTATTTTAACTCCATGTATATACCATACTGGAACCACTTTGCTGAAAGGGAGTGATTCAGTAAGCACATTTAAATGAAGGCCAAAACATTCTCAAAATAAATAATAAATCTGGAGGAAATATTCACTGATTGAGTTCAAAGATCCATGTCATCTCACCAAAGTGGGCTGCTGCCTATGCCCTTGCATATCATCACTTGGGACTCTACTTAATTTGAGAGGCTAATGAATGAAGCTGAATGAAGAACTTACAATATCACAGCACTGGTTGTAGATATGGTTGCTGTACAATGTCAATGTCAACTCTGACATGACCTAAAGGAATGAACAGGAGCATCATCCCCCCTGCTCACCCCCAGAATAAGAGCCCTATACTGATTTTCTATTGGAAGTACTACACAATTATAAATTATCAGGTCCAGCCTTCTCATATTTCAAGACACTGCTGGCTGTTACATCAAACAGACAAACAAAACTGATTGTTCTTCTAACTTTGTGCAGGTATTTACAGGACAAAGTATAATTGACAACTTATGTTTGATCACAGCCTTTTTAATTAGGGGCATATTGCATCTGTTTAACATTGCTAGTGTTCGGGTGCAAAAGATTTTCAGTGTCAATTAATCTCGTAATATCCCTAAGCAAGCTGGAATTGTTGAAGAAGATGGAAATTGGCTGATGAATGTATTGGTCACTTCAGAGGCATGTTCAAATCTATCTTCTTGCTGTCCTAATGAATATGGAAACCTGCCCAGTGTGTGATTGGATTTTAATGACTACAAGGTCAGGGACTTTGCAAGGTGTGAATCTGCTTGCAAGGTCGTAAGTGGCGAGCAGCGCATGGATCTGAAAATAAACAAGGAGCTGTCAGGGATATTAGCTTTTTTGTAGAAAAACCCATGGGATGAAAAGGTTAACAGGTGATTGCATTGTAACTTGTTTTGAAACTCAAAATGAGCTCTAAAGGTACATGCATTATCCTTCATTATACTTTGCATGAGAAATTGTGGTAATTTAAAATGCAAGCAATGTTTGATTATAATAGCACCCTAGCTTATCACAAGACTGCATTTATCACTAGGCTAACCAGTCCATTGACAGCACGGTCTTTTAAAAGCCTACTCAAAAGTAGGAGACACGGCATTCAGTGGGGCTTTCTTGCCGATAAATCAATTTAGGATTGTACAGTGAGTCAATGTATGCACAAACAGGGTCACCTCTAGACTAACAGGTAAAAATTATTTGGCCCAAACTGCCTGTGGGTGGGAAGAAAAATATCTGTTTCCAACAGATAGTCGAGGCAAGAAATTACTCACAAAAATTCAGGTCATGTGCATTGTTACCCTAAATTAATTTGATTTTCAATGAGGAATAATTCAAGTTCTTGGAAAAGAATACTAGGAAATGAGTTTAGAAATATTAAGAAAAAATATTAATAGCTTGTCAGAAAGAGTATGAATTATTGTGGAACAATGCACAGATTGCTTGTAGAGGAGAAAAACAGCAAACAAAAGTGCAAATGAGGGAAGATGTAGAAACTAACCCCCTCATCCCACCAAGAACTTATTTTGAGCAAATCAAAATGAAAACTGGGTTCCAAAAACTTGGAATTCCAAAAGAGGCTGGAAAGGTTCTTTCTTTGGGTTAGAACTCAAATAATCTCCAGCCACCAGGAACAGTACACAAGAACCCTGTGGGTACATACATGTGTACTTTACCTAATATTTGTATGTACACACATGCTTTGAAGTCTTTCCCACTGAATTCAGGAAGATGAGCAAATCTATAAGTTCACAGGTTAGGTTGGTATGGAAACATACCTTCATTTGAAAGGGGTGCCCTCAGGAGGGGGTACATGTCCATTTCCATAATACATCTGGAACACTCTGGACTGGTGGTAGGTATTCTTAGCAGAGGATGGAAAAAGAGTTTTCCCGGGCAGAGGCAGAACTGTACCAGATCTAAGCACCTCTTTTTCCTTTGAGAACGTCCAAGACAAGGTACAACGGCTGTGAGGGCAATTTATTCCTATTGGTTATAATGAGGTAGAAGATTAAAAACAACAACAATTGCATCTACTCAGCAAGGGCAAAAAAGAAATTAAATCTATCTCCCAGCTATTGTCAGCCTGAGCTAGCAGTATTTTGTAAATGGTGACTAATCAGCAAATTCTTTCCCTGCTGCTTAGGGACACCACCTCCTTCCTGTTCCTCCCAACTCAGGTTTGCCTTTCTCTTTCAAACATGTAATCATGCATAGGAATAAATTACTAATTTTTATGGCATGACCAGTGACAGATGGTGCCCATTGGAATTGAGGCAGAAGCCAGTGATGGATGGAGCTTGGAGAACTAGGCAGAGTCAGAGGCAGAAGTAAGTATTCACAGACACAGGCAGGCAGGCCAGCAAGAGTGTACTCACACAGACACATGCAGAAGGAGGGAGACATCCAATTGACATGCTGCTGTATCCCATCCCATTTATTCACTCCACCATTTAACTAAGAAATGGAAGCACACGCTTTGTCGAAATGATTCTACCTGTATTTTCTTATCTTTCAATCTTCACACACAAAGTATGTGGGTTTGGATGTTCAGAAGGAGGAGAAAGCCAGGTGGAGCCCTGACTCTCTACCTCTGGTAAAAAGGAAAGCAGCAATGGAATGGATGGAAGTATTTAGAGCTTTTTGTGTCACAATGTAGACTAGCCTCCACTGTGTCAGATGAGCTGAATGGTGGACTGAGTCTTTTCATATATAACATTTGTTCGATAAATATGTTTGTATAGCAGATGTTTTCAACAAGAATAAGATATGTCCAAGTCACTTAACCGCTGACCAGGACTATCTTTCAATGTTGGACGCAAGCCAGCATACATTTAGCTTTGTCTGAGAACTTTATCTCTCCCTCTAAGATCTAACTCAGGAGACAAGTCTCAACGAGCATGGAGCCAAAATGAGGCTGTGGAGAAACAAGAGAAAAATATCAGTCTGTTTCGGAATTTGAAGAAACAAAAATGTTAAACATGAAGAAAAACAAAGGGGTGGCATGCCAACAATTAAACAAAACCAAACAAAAAGAGCACAGTGAAGAGTGAGAATTCTAAGAGCCCTGAAGGAGCCATGGAGTATTGAGTGTTGGGTATTGAATGGTGAAGGACATTATGATCAAGAAGATATAGGAAAAGTAGAAGTGAATGATCCTTTTTGAGCCGCTTAGGGGATGAGCGAACCTCTAGCCCAGGTGTGGATAACTGTGGCCTTCAAGCTGTTTCTGAACTATACCTGCCATAATCCTTCACTATTCACTATAGTAGTTAGGGCTGATGAGACTTATAGGAGTTACATATAGGACAACTACCCACCCCTGCTGTACCCCAGGACCAGCAGGAATCTAGCCTACAAAGAATGTGGGTGATGTGTCTCCTCTCTGAAAGCCCAGGCCCTGAAATGGAGGAGTCTTCACTTCTGTATTTCTAAATACCTCATGACTAGGGATACCCAGCATATAATTCAGGAGGCCTGGGTCTGAATCCTCAGCCATGAAAGCTAATGGGGATATGAAACTGGTAAAACCATTCCTTCAATATCTCACTTACCTTGGAAGTTCTGTATGGGTCATTAGAAGTCAGTTCCAACTTGAAGGCACATTAACAACAACCTGACCTCTTACAGCTGTTCTTGTTAGCGTAATGAAAAATGTGCAGCATAACGTTATTGCATTTTAAATTCATTCATTTCTGTTTTATTCTGTAAACCTCTCAAAGTAGTTGATTTTCACTAAAGGGTGTATATAAACCCAATAAATAAATAAATAAATAAATAAGTTTGCCCATCCATCCATCCATTAGTTTGTTCATTCATTGCAGCATAGGTTGGGTAACTAAAATACAACATCATTTGATATAGTTTTAGTTATTAAAATCCATAACCTACAGTCAAACATTATGGGAAAATACAAGGCTGACTTTCATTTCTATATTTCTCCCACACATCCTTACTTCATGGCCTACCACCTGCAGAACATGGCTGGCAGATCTGTGCCCATGGAGGTTTCTCAGGATGTAACTGAGGTTTCTGGGGCACAAGTGTCTAATCTCCTGTAATCCCACCGCTGAAGAAGAGGTATTTATGTTCCTGTCCTAAACTCCTCCAGCCAGAAGATCAGAAGGTTAGGAATAAGATTGCTCTCTGATTTGCATTCAGACAATGAATAAAGTTGTGTGAAGTAGGCCATAAGTAGATAAAGCACTAGAGCCCATCTTGCCTTGATTTATTGAAAGAGAATGCAGTTGCAAGCTTTCTTTGAGACGCTGTGGCATTCTCGTTCTTGTGCCGCCTTTTACATTTAAAATGTGCTGTCACTGTGTTATACGCAACACTTTTATGTTCTCACTGTTTCATACGTGAATATGCAAAATGCAACATCTGTAGAACAAAGTTCAGTGTTTGATTTCTAGAGGAAAGTCTTTGCAAACCTTATATGCTTAACCCTCAGAAAGATCCAGTCTCCTATACCCTCAGGATGTGCCCTTTGTATCTTGAAACAATATTTTCTCAGCAATAAGATATTCATGTTATATTAATGTGGTAGGAAGAGCACAACGATACATTTTATTCATATTTTTATTTATGCTCAAAGAAAAGATTGTGTTTTTTTCCTCATGAGATCTTGCTGTTTCTGTGGGCAGGAGGGCTGTCTGTGCTTTAATGGGTGATATTCTAACAAGGCAATCCTGCAGAGCATTACTCCAAAATAAACCCCAATGCATTCAGTAGGGCTAACACTGGACTCACAAGAGTGCTTTAAGGTTAATTATCTACATTTTTTTGTCTTGCTTAGTGCTCTCCTGGATAGATATGTTCACAGAAGCAGTTTATAAATGAACAAGAAAGTTGTTAGGGCCAGTTCATGCATACAATTTTGACACTCAGTGACCAGAGTGTCAAGGGATACATCATGTGTGACAATGAGGTGTCACAAACTCATCATCATAGCCTTTCATATCATCCAATGCTAATTGAAAAGACATATTTTACAGTAGAGAAAGCTCATACAGAATGCTTTTTATGGGCTGAATCATCAAGCCACAGATGAATAAAGGATACATACTTCTTAATGAGCTAGTTTTTTTCACATATTTATATCCCACCTTTTCATTTATTTTCAACATTCACAAGGTGATATATATGTATGTGGAAGTAACAGAAACAGTTGATCAGCCTGCCAGCAGATTCTTGCTCATTTCTTAAAGTTACAGCCCAATTCTGTTTTACCAGGGAGTGAGTCCCATTGAATCCAATGGGATTTAATTCTGGGCTTAGTTCCATAGAACACATGGGGCTTTCTTCTGAATAAACATAAATGTGATGATGCTAAATATAAGGCATCTGGGAAATTCTAATCAAATAAGCCAGCATGCTGTTGATTTTAATTATAAGCCACCTCAGCCTAGGTACAACAGGTAGGACTGGGCAGTAAACTTGGATTTTAACAGATAAATTAATATTTTTAATACAATTATTAACATTTATTTGCCACCTTTCTCCTGACAGAGGACCAATAAAAGCCTTATTTTCCTTGAAAAAATTTCCAGAGACATTTCTTTGTAGTTTTATACCATTTAATTTCTCAGAAATACACTTTGCCAAGGAAGAAAGCTTTACACCCTGAAACAAATTACTATCATTACAGACACCAACCAGCAAACTTACTTCCTAGCACATGGCTTATAGTTTAATTTGCCAAATACAATTCTTGTTTTAGCTTTCTAAACATCTGCAGATTCAAACCTAATGAAATGATACATCCATCTAGGGTGCCAGAGAAATGAAGGCAACACTATTTATTGCAGTACGAATGCAACTTCGCAAGGAAGTTGGTGGAAGTCACGGTTCTTCATATTAATATAAATCTTCAAAAATTACAATTAATTTGTTAAATTCAAAGTAGCTTATTATGAACTTTAAAAAAGACTTATCATGCTAGATTTCACCCCCCCAGAACAGAAATAAGTGCCGTGTGACCTATATTCATGCTTATTAAGAAAGAGCCACATTAGGGAGACAAATGTAGTTTTTATGAGGTGGGAGGGATTTTCATTTTTGTTTAAACTCCTTTACAAGCCAGGCTTTGTAAAATACTATTTTCTACACAATTTGGCTCAGAATGAACAAACCCTTTGAGAGGGCTGTAGGAAAGAACACTAATGCTTACAAAAACCTACACAATAGGTTATGTGCCACCATGTTGCATCTGACTTATACTAATTCTAATAGGATTTTCAAGGCAGGTAACATATTTCAAGAATGTTTTTATCAATCACACACACACACCAACACCAACAAACATCCCTGATTGAGTGGAGATTAGAACTCAGATCTCCTAAATCCTAATGCATCACTCTACCCTCTATTCACTACACCATGTCAACACAATGGGTATGCAAACAGTAATGTACCATATTTTTCCATGTATAAGACACTACTTTTTCCTAAAATCATCACACAAAAAATTGAGGGGCATCTTATACAGAGAAGTTAGCTGAGGAGAGAACACAATGGCCCATACCTTGCCTCTGTAAACAGGCTTACTTCAATCATGAGGCTTAGCTTCCTACAGTCAGGAGACTTAGCTTCCTCCAATCATGAGCCTGACGTCAGTAGAACTGACATCAGGCACATAACCTATTCAGCTTATTTATTTATTTATTTATTGCATTTATATGCCACCCATCTAGACATAGTCTACTCTGGGCGGCTCACAACTTAGTGTGCCGAACAAACCAATCGGAACACACCTCATTGCAGGTGGAGCCTGTAGGCTCACATGCAACAGGGACTCATGATGTCTAAGTGTTGTGAGCCCAGAGGCTGAATACTCAAAGCTAAATTTTCTTAATTTTCGTGTTAGAAAAGGGGGGCATTTTATAAAAATGGAAAAATATGGTAGTTCATTAACTTTGCTCCTGAACTCATGTCACTCATTTCACCCTATCATCAACATTACTGTGTTCTTCATACCCAATCAATCTCCATGTGATTTATCATTATGCACAAGCAATTTAAATCACCTAAACAGTTTCCACAAGTACAGGCGTCCTGCTGTGTACATAACTCTGAACATCATGACAGCAGTGGCAGGGGATTGAAGCAGTCCTGTTGCTTCTTTCCCTACAGATATCCTTTCCACAGAATGACTCCCAAATGTGATACAGTGGGGTCTCTACTTAAGAACTTAATCCGTATTGGAAGGTGTGGACTAGTATGACCAGATAGGCGGGATAGAAATAAAATAAATAAATAAATAAATAAAGGTGGTTCTCAAGTGGAAAAGTTCTTATGTAGAATCTGCATTTCCCATAGGAATGCATTGAAAACCATTTAATCTGTATCTGCTCTTTTCCGTCCATAGAAACTAATGGGAAGCTGCTATTCCGCCTTCTACCACTAGAGGGGGATATTTTTTCTTTTTTTTTCCCTTAGGTCAGGGAACAGTGTTAAAAGCACTTCTGACAAAGCTAATTTTGAAGCAATGGACTGAAAACCAATTAATCTGTTCTGGCTGTTTTTTTGTTATGTAGAGGTGCGTTCGTACATTGAAGCATTAGTTCCCATAGGAACTAATGCAAAGCTGGTTAATATGTACTCTACCACTAGGGGGAGAACTTTTTTTAACCTAAGATGACCTAAGGTTAAAAAAAGAGCAGGAAAGATTTTTTTCCTGTTCTTATCTTGGAGTTTTGTTCTCAAGTAGAAGCAAAATTTAGCAAATGGAGCTGTTCTTAAGTGGAATTGTTCTTAAGTAGGGACGTTCTTAAGTAGAGACCCCACTGTATAGTGGATAGAGTAGTGGACTAGGACTCTGAAGAACAGGGTTCAAATCCCCACTTGGCCATGGAAAATCACTGGGGGGAGTGGAACTGGTAAAACCACTCCTTAAATATCTCACTTACTTGTTAGGTTTGCTATAAAGCAGTTCTGACTTGACAGCACAGAACACATGATTTTTTTAAAAAAACAGTAGCAATGTGAAGAGAGAATGATTTTGCCAGCCTCAGTTGCCCTTTGGGGACCTGCGGGTCACAACATTTATCTTAAGACTCGGACCACACGTTTTCTCAATAGTTTTTATCCCAGAGCTATAATTGCAATTAATAATGAGCTTAAAGACCACCAGTAGTGAATAATTAGTTGGACTGTGTTACTTGGCCTGCGGTATAGATGTTTGTATTTTTAGTGGGGGACTTTTAGTGGGTGGGGAGTGTTTGGGGAATTTTATGTGTGTGCATGTGTCTGGTCTCTGGGTGTCTGTGAATTTCGTTGTATGTGTATATACTTACAATGACAATAAATTATTATTATTATTATTATTATTATTATTATTATTATTATTATTATTATTATTATTATTATTATTATTATTATTATTATTATTATTATTATTACCATTTGACGTGCTGAAGCTCAATGGATAAGTATTCTGATAATGATAGTAGAAATGTACACACAAGAATAGTAAACACAAAAGATGTATTTGAAAATGTTGTGTGTTGCATACTTTCATTGTGTGTGACTGTGTGTACATGCACATATTGATGAAAATTGCATTGAAAATGATAATGAAAAAGTGTGTGCTTTGGCTTTTATTCCCTCCACATTCCTCCAGTATCCTGTTAGCCCTCTGTTGTGACCTCCATATCTGCAGGAAGAACAGTTAATTAAAAGAAACCCCCTCCCCATTTATACTCTGGAGATGTGGTGAGGACAATCCACAGAACTGTGTCCACTGAAAATGGCATTTTATAAGTGTTCTTGTGCAGTAATTGGAGCCTCTGCCGAGCTAGGTATTGTAGTGCCACAATGTAATTGCCATTGTAAGCCAATTAAAGAGCCACTTTGTTCCCTCTTAATGGTCAAAAAGTATTTTAAAGACATTAGGCCTGGCTTGTTTTCCTATCTTACTTCAACCAGAAAATACTAATGTAGCTGTCAAAATAAGACTCATAAAGGCAAGCAGCAATGCCAAAATTTGTGAAGGCCAAGAGGAACAGCACAAACCACTTGGGCTTTCGATTTGTGTAGGTTTTAAAGCAACTTTGCTGTTTCACTACTAGCACAGATTATTAACAGGTACACAAGTGTTAAAGAAAACAAGTGATTATATCTCAGTGCAGTCCATTGAGAATTATCCCATTAGGGCCAAGCTCTTGCTCCTGTAGAATTAAATGAAAATCTTATACCCACAAATTCAATTGCCTGGATAGGAAAACCAAAGCAATCAATTTCATTTCATATTTTACACAGACAAAAGGAGAAGAGGGCAGGACCTCTGAGCTTATACTTCTGACACAGAACAAGCAATTTGTGTTGTTTACTGCAGACATTTTTAGAGCACCTTTCAGCCAAAAAATCTTAGGGTGCCCCATAAAATATATCTGTAAAATCCATGAAAAGCAACATCAAGGAAAGACAAAAATCAAAAGATTCGAAGTAGTAAATTACAAGGAATGCAGGTAGATGCAGTTGCTTTTCATTCTTCCATCATAAGCCCTAGAGAAAAGTTAGCGGGGTGTATATATTTTTAATACATATATCTCAACCCACCACATGTGTTGACCCCTGCCCATCATGGCTTATTTAAGCTACCTGAGGAGGTTTCACTGAATTCAGGAAATGGGATGTGCACCATCAAGTGAGACTGGCCTCTGCTGCCCTTAGGAAGACAATGAAATGGCCACCACTGGGGAGAAAAAAAACCTATACCTGGAACCATAGTTTCTAAATGATTACCAATCTACTAGGACGAGCTCTGTTCATATCGATCCCATTGCCTACAAATCCATTTGACAGTGACATGGACGTGGGTCACAGAAGATGTCAATCCAGCATCAGTGCTAATGTATTTTAGATTATTATTGAGTACATCTTTTTCTACCTTTGATTTCTCTCAGCCATGAGTGAATTGGAACTTTCCCATGTGTCATATTATGAGTTTTTAATAGATTGTTTTATTAGTCTTAGTAATTAAGGAATTGGTCTATTTCTGATCCATGCCTGTTTTGCACATGTTTATCCGTATGTTTGTTCAGTCTTGTTTTATGTTTTTTAAAGGTCTCATGAAACCCTACATATAGTATTTAGCCACACATTTCAAATGTATTTTCCTCTCAAAGTTAGCATTTGCAAATATTCGGGTGATACATATTTTTTTGAGCTAAGTACTATGTTCAGATACCCAGGAATTGCAAAACTCGACTGATCTGCACATTTGTCCAAGAGAAATGGATCAAGTAAGTTTGTTCAAAAAGCCCCAAAGATCAAATTCCTCAAGCATCCCTAGAATGTGTCACATTATTCTCAAATCAGACAAGTAGAATAGTTTGAATTGTGAGATAACTAGGGAAAAAAAATCACGAGCTTGAAATCTAAGGAGGAATATTAATACAGCCTCCATAATCCAACTTCAATGCACTGTTGACTACACACACTCACTCTCTCCTCTCTCACACACACACAAGCATTGTTACAGGTGTACTTCTGCTACAGAGAAGTTATTCACAGAAAAAAGTCTCAAAATGGCTTGAATAAATTGAAAAAGGCTTACTGTTTTACTGTATTTAATATGAAGTAACAAATACTAGTTTGGAGGCTTTCATAGGCAGTTTTTGGGGGGGAATCAAAGTGTGTTGCTTATATACTGCCCCATAGTGCTTAGAGCACTCTCTGGGCAGTTTACAAGTTAATTATGCAGGCTACACATCCCCCCCCCCCCGTGAGCTGGGTACTCAATTTACTGACCTTGGAAGAGTGGAAGGCTGAGTGAACCTTGAGCCAACTACCTGGGATTGAACCCTGGGCCATGAGCACAGTTTTGACTCCAGTGCATCAGTTTAACCACTGTACCACAAGGAAAGCCTTCATATTCTCTGGACTTCCAGTTAGATAAATTTGGGACAGCTTTCAAAATGCTAGATGAGAAAGGCAGCTTACATAAACTAAGTGTATAAATGAAAATAATTATACACCATCAAGTCAATTCTGATTTATGCTGACTCTTTCCAGGGTTTTCTAGTTATATGGAGTACTCATAAGTGGTTTGCAATTCCTTTGTGGGGAGGGACTAGCCTTTAGGAATATCCAGGCTGCCTAAGGCTATACTGTACAGTCTGGTTCTTCCATTACAAGCAATGCTGAGAATTTAATCCCAACCTCTGACTCTGCAGCAACTCACAGACTCTCTATATTTTCCTCCAGTCTTGAGCACAGTGGGTGAGCAGAAAAGATTAACTTTTTTTCCATCTCCTTTACATTTCTTTAAGCAGGAAAAGCTTCCAGAGCACTTTAGCTGTGTTCATATACCAGTCTCCATACCAAACAATTCTGTCTTATGTTAGGATGCAACAAACACTTGCATTTTTTTTTATCCTCAATTAAAAAGGTTGCCTTGACACCTTGAAATATCTGACTGGTTCTTCACAGATTTAAATGTATTCATTGGATTAGTAATAACTTGTTTCACTCTCTTAACTCCTAACTCTGCCACACTCTCTAACTACCATAGACTAACTTCTATTTCAGACTCTCCTCCCTGACTCTAACAGACTGAACTCCCCAGACTCTGACTTACCCCTCCGTTTTAGTTATTCTGGCTCCACCTCCCAATTGCTCCCATTGGTGTATGCAAACAATCTCCTACATGAGCCAAAGCAGGGTGATTGCAACAGTCCTCCCCCCCTTAATAAGTTTATTAACCCACCAGTTTGCCCTCATAAACAAACAGCTAAGTACATGCAAAAATAAGAATATCTTACCAATACTTACACATACCTTATAACACAATTTTCTCTCTATTACTATGCTTATGAAATCAAACCTACAATTTTAAACATTTAAAACAATCAACACAATTATAAACATTTGCATTTAACATTATATTTTCCTAATCATTAGGTCTCCAGGATAAAGCATCTGCAACTACATTCAGGGACTCTTTGACACTTCTGATTTTGAAATCGAAGTCCTGTAGGATTAGGGTCAGTTTCCTGCTGTTTGATTGCATAGTTCTGATTCATTTCAAATGACTGGTGCAGAGAATGATTCTCCTACCCATATGTAGGGCTTTAGTTTCTGCAATGTTCAGACAATGGCTAAACATCCTCTCTGCTGGTCGATAAATGTCTTTCACTGGGTAGGAGCTTTTTGCTCACATATGTTGCCAGATGTAATGTATCGCTGTCATCTGACTGGCACAGCACGGCTCCAAGTCAAACGTTGGATATTCTTGAGGTCGAAACTCAAGATGCAAAATTCATACAGTCCTAAGGGACTGCAGAAAACTGCTTCCTCCTGATCCCTAAGATTCATGGGTACTTGACAGAACCCTTTCGTTAGATCTAAACTGGAAATAAAAGGGCATTGACCTATTGTTTCAATTAGATCATCTAGGCGAGGCATAGGATAAGCATCAGCCTTCGTAACATGATTTAATTTTCTATAGTCTACCAGTGGTGTCGAACTGTGGCCCTCCAGATGTTCTTGGCCTTCAACTCCCAGAAATCCTGGCCAGCAGAGGTGGTGGTGAAGGCTTCTGGGAGTTGAAGTCCAAGAACATCTGGAGGGCCACAGTTCGACACCACTGGTCTACACAGAACCTGACACTTCCATTGGGCTTATCTACAAGGACTATAGGTGCAGCCCAAGGACTCATAGATGGAGTGATTATGTTGGCCTTTAGCATCTCATTTAGTTCTGTGTGGATTTTATCTACATAGGGATCAGTGATTCGATAAGGGGTAACAGCTATAGGCTGTGCATCCCCAGTATCTATCTTGTGCATGACCCCTTGTGCTACTCCTGGTTTGTTTGAAAACACTGCTTTATATTTTTGCAGAAGAGAGGTCATCTCTTCTTTTTGTTCTTCGGACAGAGCAGGGCTAAGGACTACATCCTCAAAGTTATTTTTAGACTCTCCCCTGCCTTCCCAACATATTAACTTTTGGTTTTCCTCTGGGTTTTCCTTTACAGTAAACAAAACCAGCTTTTCTTTCCTGTAATATGGTTTGATGATATTAATATGAACTACCTTGCAGTTTTCATCTCCCCTCTGGAATATGTAATTGACCTCACTCACTTTGGAGGACATGGTGTACTGTCCTTCCCAAGCTAATTTAAGCTTATTCCCTTTTACAGGTCTTAGCATTAGTACTTCATCTCCAGGATTGAATGTTCTTTCTCTGGCTTTTCGGCCATGCCAGGTTTTCTGCTTAGTTTGGTCACCCTTTAAATTTTCCCCTACTATTTCTAGAGACCTCTGTAAGGTAGACATCAGATGGTCAAGTATTCTACCACAGAAACTGGATCCATTTCTTTGTAATTCTCCCAGTTCTGACTTAACAGGTTAAGTGGCCCACGTACCTTTTTGCCAAACAAAAGTTCAAATGGGCTGAACCTGGTGCTTTCTTGGGTGACAGCTCTGTACGCATAGAGTAGGGATTGAAATTTATGGTCCCAATCATTAGGATTTTCAGCCACATATGCCTTTATCATCCTCATTAGTCCCATTGAACTTTTCTATTAGCCCATTCATTTGTGGGTGGTAAGGGGACTATGTTATATGAGAAATGCCACATACTTGCTACAGCCTCTTCATTAACCTAAATGTAAAGGAGGTTACTAGATAAGTAACTATTTTGGATGCAAAACCCATTTGGCACATGTAAGTGATTAAAGCATCCACCACTGTCTCAGTCTCGATGTTACATAAAGGTACTGCTTCTGTGTATCTAGTGGCAAATCCATAATAGAAAGAATGTATTTGTTTTCCCTTCTGATGGCTCTAGGTAAGGGTCCTACTATATCTAAACCTAGGCATTGGAATGGGGTGGAAATGACAGCTAATGGGCACAGCTTAGCTTTTGTTTTGTCATTTCCGGTGCCTCTCCTTTGGCAGGTATCACACATCTGGCAGAATTGCCTAATTTGATTACCCATTCCCGGCCAATAAAAAAATTTGTACAACCCTTTGTTTCGTGTGGGAGATCCCCATGTGTGTCCCAAACATATCTTTATGAGCTTTGTCTAAGATCTTCTCCTGATATTCCATAGAGACAATTAGTTGATTGTGGGGTCCTCCCCCTCCATGAGGGGGTGCCTTTAAAATCTCTCTATATAATAAACCCTTTCTCACACAATACCTCTCTGGGTATTCAGGGGTCAGTGGAAAGAGATTCTCATTTATAGTAATATCTTCATTCTGCTCGTTAATAAAGTAGGAACTATAAGGATTTTTCATTAGCACCATCTCAGCTGTCTCTCTTATTTCAAGATGTGCATCTAAAGTGGGTCTAAACTGATTAAACAAGGAGCAGGGATTTGGTCTGACACTGCTACCTTCCATGTACCAGACCACCCCTGGTATCTCACTGCTACTTTGGCCATTGGCATCACCACCACGTCTGAGCTAATGCCTTTGATGGTGATGTTTTGTTCCAACATATTCTCTTCAGGAATGATGTCTGAGTGACAAATAATAACTTGGGAACAAGTATCTTTTATACCCAGCTACTGTATGTTGTCAATGAATAGCTCATCAGAGTTATCCAATCAATCCTGATAGTACTGGATTGAGAAACATTGTATCATTCTTATTTCAGAAATGTCTGGACTCTCTGCCAAGTCCATTTCCTTAGCAACTGTGCTGTGGTGGGAAGAAGCCTCAATTTCAACTGCTGATTGCTGTACCTTATTATGCTGCACACAGGATACCTTTTTGGGCTGAATGGAATTTCCACCTTTATGCCTGTTAAAATCCCTATTATTTTGAGTTACACACTGCATGCAAAAATGACCTTTGTCACCCCAAACATAACACGGTTTATTTATTTTATTTTATTTATTTATTCAATTTTTACCCCACCCCTCTAGACAACGTCTACAATGTTTACCGGTTTTAGGTTCAGTATAAAGGCCCTTGTTAATCTTTCCCTCAGAACTATTAGGTTTCAGGGGTCTGTGCTCTGGAGATGGTTTGCTTCTAAAATGGCTTCCAGTAGCATGGGTACTTCTGAGGTAATCTCTACTGGGTGGGGGCCCTCTCCTCTTCTGTACCATTTTTTTTACCTCAGAGAATTGAGGATCTATGATCTCACTAATGGAATCAGCATATCCAGACACCTGTAATACATTTTTAGGATCTTTGTCCTTGACCAGATAACACAATTCCCCTGGCAAAATGAAATAAAATTGTTCTAATCCAATCATATTTTTCATTTGTTCTAAGGCAGAGACATAATCCTGTTCCAACCATTTATTAAGAAGCTATGTCAGACATGCTCCAAGTTGGATAAAAGACTTCTCAGGTTTCTTTGAAATGGATCTAAATTTCTTTCAGAGGTGTCCTGAATTAATTCCAAATCTGGAATACACCATTTTTCTATATGACTCAAAATCTCTAGCCTGCTCCAGATGCATCTGAGAATAAAGCTCAGCTAACACACCACTTTTTGTGATCTCAAAATTATCATCCTCTCATCATCTTTTACCTCAAAGTCTCAACAAGCTCTCTCAAATGAAATTAGGAAAGATTCAGGACAATCGCCCTTCCTAGAAAAATTATTTAGGTCAATTTTTGAGAGATTTACCTCACAAGAATTATTATTATTATTTTGAACTACTAATTCCAGTTTCTCTTTCTCTTAGCTTAAATTCCCTTTGCTTTTCAAGTTCTCTGATTTTTTCCTCTTTCCAATTCTAGCTCCCTTTCTTTAAATTCCATTTGTCTGGCCTCAGCGCTCTCTCCTCTCTCTCTCTCAATCTCTAATTCCTCAAGTTCTACTTCCTTAGCTTTCTCTTCAACTCTGGCTTTCATTTCTAGTTCCTTTTCTCTTTCTCTTTCTTTAATTTCTAATTCCCTGAGTTTGTATTCTTGTTCCAACTTCCATTTTTCAAAATCTTGGGAGCTTTGAATATTTTCTCCCTCTGAGGCAATCACTCTAGGTCCCTCAGTTGCTTCATCCCTTTTGAATTTGAGGGCTTTAATTCCCCTCAGTCTCCTGAGGTTCAACTCCCTCCATACAGAGTAGTTCTTTGTTCTTTTGGGTGGCATGTTAGAGTTAAAGTGTACTTTGTTATACTATTTTTAAAAGAACCTCTCTTTCAGCTGTTTTTCTCCCTGTAATTCTGTTGCAATTTATCCAGCAGCTCTCTCTGGCTGCTCTCCAGCTCACAACTTTAGTTATTAAGTCTTTCTGTCTGAGCAATTCCTGCCTCCAGACACCATAATAGTTTTCTTTTTAGCTTTTCATTTTCCTGTCAACTCAGATCTGTTTTGACTCTGGCTTCCACTCTTATCCACCACTGCTCCCTTTCTCTCAGAGCCTTGGATTTCGATAGCTCACTGGGTCTGTCAACTCCTGAGTTAAAAAGGTTCTCTTTAGTATTGGTTCCCTATCTTAATTTCCCCCAAATCTGGGTTCAGAAGCACCACTACTAAGCTTTTCCACAAAAGCTCTAGCAGGTTACCCACTTCTTCACTACAGATCCCTAACTAAAAAAGTACCCATGACTCCCAAAAATTTACTTTTAAACTTTCGCTTCACTGGATTATTTTGTACCCTGCTGCTACCACCAATTGTGACATGCCCCTCATGTGTCCCCAAGTTGTTTCACTAGCCTGAGGACCACAACACATTCTCTCCTTTCTGCTGCTACCAGTTGACCTCTGTCAACACCCTTTAATTAGAAAGATTGAGGTCCAAACTGAGTATAAAGTTGAACAACACAGGTTTATTGATTACAGATCACTTAAACAGAGTCTTCACAGACTTTAATGTATTCATTAGGTTAGTAATACAGTGGTGCCTCGCACAACGGGCGCCTCATAGAGCGATGAATCCACTTTACGAGGCCGGTTTTGCAATCGCAAATGAGATCACAAAACGGTGCCCACATAGGGCAAAAATCGCAGAGCGAAGGTCGGTAAGCTGTTTGCTTACCGACCTTTGCTTAGCGACCCGCCGATCAGCTGGTCGGCGGGTCCAAAATCACCGCCGGAACAGCCGAAATGGCTGCGCACAGCGTTTTCGTGCCTTCGGTAAACGAAGGGAGGGCACGAAAACGCTGTGCGCGGCCATTTTGGCTGTTATGCCGGCCATTTTGGACCCGCTGACCAGCTGATCCACAGTCTCGCTGCGGCTGAAATGGCCGCACACAGCGTTTTTGCGCCCTCCCCTCGCTTATCGAGGGCGCGAAAATGGCTGCCGGACCTGGAAAAGCATCGCTGTACGGTGAGTTTTTGACCATTTGGAATGCATTAAACACTGTTTAATGCGTTCCAATGGCTTTTTTTGATCCGTACAGCGATGCTTTCACACAGCGAGGGTTAATCCGGAACGGATTAACCTCGCTATGCGAGGCACCACTGTAACTTGTTTCACTCTTAACTCTGTTAGCTCTCTATAAATTCCACACTCTCTGACTACCACAGACTAACTTCTACTTCATACTCTCCTCTCTGACTCTAACAGACTGATTTCTCCAGACTCTGACTCACCCTCCCTTCTAGTTTCTCTGGCTCTGCCTCCCAACAGCTCCCATTGGTGTATGCAAACAACCTCCTACATGAGTCAAAGCAGGGTGATCGCCGCACATGCATTCAACCAGGGATAGAGTTTTGTTTGCTCCTGCATGATAGTGAAAAAACCCACCATTTTTAAATGATATCATGAGCAGGCACTTGTAAAGTCACAGGTCCCCATGCAACAGTGAAATAATATGTATGCATTTGTGTGCGAGAGAGAGGGCCAGACAATGTGAGTTTCTTACTAAGCAAGTATGTTTGAAGCATTTTAATGAAAACATTTATACTAAGCCAGTGACTCCTGGCATGAAATAGATGTGAGAAGGAGATGAACTCACAGATGTTAAACTAACACACACAATAAAATAGAACTCTGCACAGACAGTGCCAAGGGACCCTACCTGTGGCAGCTGTCTATTAATTGGCTCAGAAAAGAGGGCCCTAATTTTGTTTGCTAGTCAGAAGTTTTACCAACCCTAGAAGGAAGATGCTTTATAGATGCAAAACTGAGGAAAACTGCAGAGTCTCCTCTGGCCAGAAGCCATGGAAGCTGCTTTCCTTCTGGATAGTAATTAAGATTTTTAATCATGCATTTGGAAACAGTGCAATAATTACAAACCAAGTGAGAACATTCTTTGATGAGAAGACAGTCTTAAGCAGTAAGGAAGTTGCTAGCAATTCCAAAGAGCATTTAATAGGGTTTGCTCACTACAGTACATAGCAGTAACTAATGAGTGAGCAATGTTTCTGTGGAACAGCAGGGTGCTTTCTATGCAGTTAGATAAAAACATGTAAGTGCTGCCTCAGTGCAGGGAAGACACATTCATAAGGGAGAGTGAGAGAAACACCAGAAAATCCAAATCTTTTAACTTTTAATGTTTTTGTCCTCTGATATAAAAACCCAGTATTGCTTAACAGAGACATAAAATAAATAAACTATCTTACTATACTTCATGGAAGAGTACCATAGATTTCCCTACTCATGAGGGGACAAAAAGATAATGTTTCTTAATGGAGACCAAAGGCAGGCTACACCACTATGAATTGATACAAACAGCCTGCACTGTTTGTTATGCCTCCTTGTGAAGAACAGTGTCCGTGCCAATACAGCAGCTACATTTGAATGTAACAAGAAGCATTGGTATGGGGAACTATGGACCTTAGGGTCACATTTGGCCCACTCTACCCTCTAGAGTCAGGTTGTCATGATGTGAAATTTTCAATATGTGGAGTGTTAAAAAAATAAGGAGAGTGTAGGAAAAACAGCCCTGGAAAAGTGCACTGCATTTTAAAAATGAAGTTTGAACAGCAACTTACTAAAGTCATTGAAAAACAATTAGCCAGCTCTCCAGCTGAGCTTCGAAGGTTGCTCTGTACTTATACACTGCCAAACAAAAGAATTTCATTCATGGCTGACACTTCAGCAAGGCTAGTATAAACAAAGGAGAAAATTGAAAATGTATTGAAATTATTGTTTGGTAATATGTAAAACATTAACATGGCAGATAGATGGCATTTGCAGATCTTGTGATTTTACTAGATCCAGTGACTTGTTATACCTTGATATAGTAATCCCAGCACTTTGTTGAATCTCTGAGTTACTATCCTTAGACAGTGCAAACTGTCGTTAGACGAAACAATAATGATTATTGCCATACTGGCAGCTTGCCAGAATCTGAGTTATGGGAGTCATATATTACAGGAATTATAAATGCAATAGGATATTTCTATTTTACAGACAAAGATAACATGGATTTTTCTCCATGGATTTAAATTGGTCTGGTTAGGTGAGCACTTAGAATCATTTTCTGTGTCAATTATAATATGCTTAAAGGCTAAGACATGCTTTTTTTTTCTTTATATATTCATACTTTTAAGAACTTTGGTAATTTAGAGAAATGTTCTTTGTCTTATAATGTGTCTTTTTAGGCTAAAGCTTTTGCATTTTCAGAATGTAAACTACTGTAGTTTTGAAACATAACTATAACATGATTTAAATTTGCCTATAATGTAAGTTTTGTTTTTGAATGTACTTTAATTTGCAACTTCTTATAGCTGTAATAATTTTGGATGGCAATCACACATGCAGCTTTTCACAGTTTGTAAGGATGGATATCTGTTTAAGCATTTTTGTCTACCATTTTCCCCTTAGCTGTGGGACTTCTGAATTTTCAATACATTTTGACTTGTTGTGTTTTGAAGTATATTTATGCTTATGGAACATAGAAAGGGAGGCAGTAGGCAGATGCTGAAATGCTGTTGGTTTGCATTTGAGGAGAGCTGTAAATGATAGGACATTTTGAAGGTCTTTAACTTTAGTCACCACACATCAGAAATGACTTGATGGCAAAGAACATATTTAGAGGGTTTATTTAAATTGCCAAACATCTGGTGTAGTGACAAGATGGGTTGAGTGGTTGAGAGTATAACAAGATATAGGCACCAAAGCTCTGCTAACATTGAGTAAGATCATCCCAAAGCAGAGAGAGAGAGAGAGAGAGAGAGAGAGAGAGAGAGAGAAACAGTTTCACAGTTTAAACAAATGTGATTCTGAATAGTTATGCTTTTAAAAAAAATTAAAATATTTTTACAGCCAAATACAAAATCCCTTTGCAATTATGAATCCCTGTTTATCCAGGAAGGTGTTAAAATTGAGTTGGGTGAATTGACTGATAGTGTTAAAAGTTCAGATTGCTTCAAACCTGGAGCTGATGTCCGCTTTGAAAACTTCTGTCAGGAGCCTGAGAGGATGTTCACTGAAAGCACTCTGTTTTTGTAATTCAGAAAAACATTGAATATGTCTTACAAATTTGTATGCTAATTCTCTGGCGATACATGGCAAAATGCCCCCTTTCCAGAGGATAGTCACTCCATTAATTTCTTTAAAGTAGGCTTGGTTTTTTTTTTTTTTACTCTTAAAATAAAACTTATCTTTTGACTGTCTCTGTGATCTTTAATTGTCCTAAGCTATTCAAATATCTCCCTTCCCCACCCATTAAACTGCAATAATATATCTACTTTGCAAAGTTCTTGATGGCAAGCCTGTTTCCTGCATATTCAGTGTGATTAGAAATCATTATCTGGAAGTTGATTCATGGCAACTAAACTTGTTTCTTGTTAGGTTGAAACAATTTGCTACTCGTCCAAGAAGCTCCTTCAGTCTGAAGAGAGTTGGTAGGAGATCCCTGATATATCCCCCACATTGGTTTCACTTCCCCCTGCTCTGAATATGCTCATTAGAAGAACAAAGGACTGGGAGAAACCAAAGTAGATGATATATTAGGGATCTTCTACTGACTCTCCTCAGACTGAAGAAGTTACTGACAAGTTACAATGCAATTGTAAAAATGGAGAACCCCAAACAAAACAAAACAAAACCTATGCGGCAGACTAGCCACATAGAGGCAGAACTCACCTGCAAATAATGGAGACATTATGAAGAAAATTATAAAAAGTGGCCTTCTACTTGTAGGGCATGGGTTGAGGAAAGTATAGAATGTTTCCCCTGAAAAGGAACTTCTGGCTTTGCAGTAGTTCTCATTTTTCCAGGACCCCCATAGTCTCTCAGCTATGCTTTTTGTAGGAGTAATTTTAGAGAAGTTCAAGTTCTACTGAACGTTCATATGATACAGCTCTATCTCTATATGCATCATTAGTGAGGTCAGCACTAGGATCTTGAATTTCACCCATGATCAGTTTTCTGATATTTCTAATCCTCTTTCTTTAAATAAATAAATAAATTCTGTCATATTGAATGAGAAGTGTATTCCTAAATAATGAAGAATTGTGGCAGAGCAGTGATTTCAATTAACCATTTAAGCATTTTAAATTAATAATTTTGTTTTTTGAGTGAACCATCTTGGTGGTCTTTGAACTTGCCTTTAAGAACATTGTTATACAAAATAAATAGAAATTCTACAAAAGCACTGGGTTTCCTTGTAATCACAGAAATTTGGTGGAAGAGGAATCCATGTACTAGTTTATTAAGTTCTGCGATCAGGTGATCCAACAAACCAAGCCACACTGTGCACTTTCTTCCCTTCAAATTTTACATTTATCTCCCATGTCTTCTCTCCCCACCCCTACCACCAGACATCCATCTTTTGCTTTCAGAAAAGTTTCTACACTTGCTGATAGACTTTTTAATGTTAGCTTCTTTATATATTCTGCCCCATTTCTAATGATTTGCTAGCAACAATGGAGTGTAATTTACTCACATTATGCTGCTTTTACTTAATCTGTGCCATTATTAAGTATAATGCTTTCTATTTGTGTTAAAGCTGCTGAAAATCGTTTTAAGTTATACAGAAAATCTCCTCTCAATTGGAATCTTTGAGGAAGTGCTTAGTCATCAAATCCCATCTTTGTTACCACTTTCACAGCCCCTGCATGTGTTAATGCAATACAAATTAGGACTGCATAATACCACTGAAAATGTTCAGCTTTGTTGTGACTTTAGTGCATCAAATGTAACAAATAATAACATCACCTTTTCAACTTTCACTAAGATGTTCTCCTATCTAAGTTTCTCCCTTCTGCTCTTTTCTGAACAGAAAGATAAGCAGTGAAAATAAATTCACTATAGAAATATATCTTTAAAATACAACACTGATGTCCTTACAGTGTTTCCAGTTGATGCTGAATTCTGACAGCCCCAATGTTGTTCATGAATGGTTGTCTGCAGCCCAAATGATACAAAATCATGCTCTGAAATGTTACTTTTTTTTAAGACTACAACTTCCAGGCTGAGATTACAACTTCCAGCATAGTTGGTTGGGTGGTACAATAAAAATAAAAATAATGATGCCAAGCATGGATCATCTTTTATGTTGCTTTCTTATTATACAATTATACAAATAATTCAGTTTAGAAAGCCATATATACTTTGTTTATATCATTTTGTGAATGAAAGCTGGATTTTTGATCCTGGAGTTCAGAATTTTCCTATGTGGTAATTGTTAAATGTGAGAAAAAATGTGCCGTGTTTAAAATGAATGTGTGCCTCAAAATCTCATCATTGTATATTCAATAATAAAGTGTCAATATATTATTCAGACTTTATGGTGTAGTCCTATGGTTCTTGGCATGGATTTCCTCTTTGGAGACACCCATCCTCAGTGGAGGAGATCTGAATACAGATCTTTCTCTGTGACCTGCAAAAAGCTTGGCATTAACTATCTCTCTGCTGTCGGGGCTCTGATGTTTAGAGAAGTTTAAAAAGGGGGGGGGGGCTGGGGCAAGGGCAGAGCAAGCTCCACCAGCCTAAATAGCTGATGCAGTAGTTTCCCTCCCATTGGTTGTAAAGTTCAAAAGAGAAAAGAAACAGAAGATACTTTTAAAAAAAACAACAACAAAGGGACCTGTTTTTTACCTCCACACAATTTCCCTGCCAGCATCAGCCCAGAATCTTGGAAACTTAAATATAAAAGCTCATCAAGGTCAAGGTCACGATAATCTTGCCTGTTTCAGTGTTTGACAGTTGGCAGCTAATAGATTATACATGGCAAGATCTGCCAGATAGGTACTTCTGAACACTTTCATAGATGAACACCATCAGTATTTCATATTCTGTCTCATTTTTAAAAAATCATACCAAGTTTAATGCAGATTCAGTAAGGGCTCACTTTCACTGCACTTTAATCCACTGTTTGAGCTGCAATTGTCACTCAATTTTGAGTTCTCTTCCGTTGATTACAAGATGTACAGCTTACTGGAAGTATTTCTGGTCCTTTCATGTGATCATTTGTTACACTTCCTGCTTTGTTTTAGTTTCTGGCACGTGTGATGAGATCCCCTATACTGATTCAAAGGGGGATGGTGGGTATGTCCTATGTGACACTACAGCAGGAATATCTCCATCCAGCAACCACCTCTTGAATTTCTTCTAAATAACTTTTCCTATTATTTTAAATGGTTCTACCAAATGCAGCACTACATCATATAAGAACTATTTTCATAATTGCCTTGATAAAGGTAGCTGCTACTGCCTTTTAAGCCAATGCAGGAAGACTTCCAATTTGCTGGAATGGAGAAGGGAGAGACCAATATAGTGGCCATCTTTGATCTCTATCATGTTGGGTCTCTGTATAATAATAATGGCAGCAGCAACAACAGCAACAACAACAACTGTGTCACACCTCATCTGTGAATGTCCAAAGATTGCACAAACAGATTAGAAAATTAGGCATGATAGAGTGGCAAAATTAGTGCACTGGTCATTATGCAAAAAATATAACTTGCCAACCTCCAAAAATCTGTGGGAACATCAAGTAGATAAAGTGTCAGAAAATGAGAAAGTCAAGAACTTGTGGATTTTTTTGGATCCAAACTGATAGACACATTGAATATAACACACCAGGCATAGTAGTAACAGGACAAAGAAATGTCTGGATCATTGACCTTGCAATTCCAGGAGATGCCAGAATTGAAGCTAAAGAATTGGAAAAATTAACAAAATATAGAGATCTAGCAATCAAAACATCTCATTTGTGAAAGAAACATACCTTAGTGGTCCCTGTAGTCACTGGGTCTTTGGGAACAATATCAAGAAATTCCACATAGTATTATAAACAATTGCAGATTTCAGAAATAACATCATCAGAGCTACAAAAACTGGTAATATTAAGAACAACATATATACCATGTTGATAAATATCAACAGCAGGTACTTAAGTTTTTGGTTAAAACTTATATCTGTTATAAAATCAGTCTTTTTTTAAATTGACTATACCTGGTATTTTTGAATAATAATTTTAAAAGAGATAATATTTGGAAGAGGAGAAATCAGCAAGGATGCACAACTGTTTTCATGTCTTTGATATGTGACATGTGAAAACTCCTGACATACACACTACATTCTTCTTTTAATTAACTCGACCACATCAAATCCAAGATCCTTTTCACACCTACATACCTCTTTTTACATGTGAGGATAATTTGTAAATCAAAGTATTTCCTTCTTTGTATTCACAAAGGCTTTCACGGCCGGGATCTAATGGTTGTTGTGGTTTTTTTTGGTTCTTTGGCCATGTTCTGAAGGTTGTTCTTCCTCACATTTCACCAGTCTCTGTGGCTGGCATCTTCAGAGGACAGGAGTAGCGTGTTGTCTGGATTTATCACCTTTGCTACAAGACAAGTCATAACACATCTTCCAAATCACAGCACCATGTTGTTTGAAAATAAAAGCAAAAAAAAGACATCAGTTTCTATTGGAGCAAAATGGCACCAAGCTATACAGAAATCAGTAAGAATAATAGAAACAATGCTCACTGCTTCTACAAAGCAAAGTGTGCTGCTTATATACCGCCCCATGGCACTTAAAGCACTCTCTGGGAGGTTTATAAGTTAATTATGCAGGTTATACATCCCCCCCCATGGGATGGGTACTCATTTTACCGACCTTGGGAGGATGGAAGGCTGAGTCAACCTTGAGCCAGTTACCTGGGACTGAACCCCTGGTCGTGATGGAAATCACAGTTTTTGCTGCAGTATAGCAGTTTAACCACTGCACCACAAAGCTCAAAGGCCAACAGCATGGGAATAATTAAAGCTTTAATTATTCCTATGCTGTTGGCCATCATAGTTTGCAGTGTGTTCATATATATACGAACACATTGCAAACTATGAACACATTGCAAACTACTGCAGTGTAGAATCCCCTGCGCAGATCTCTGGGGCTGTGGGTTAGGATAACATGAGGATGTTTCTGTGTCAACAGAAATGTTTTGCTGACAAGGAAGGCACAGCCACCTTGGAGCTCAACATAATCTATAGACGTAGATCTGCCACAGGTAGTTGTAGATAGCCACCTAGAGTGGACGAGTCACCCAGATAGGCAGGGTATAAATCAAACAACAACAACAACAACAACAACAACAACAACAACAACAACAACAACATATTTTTATTTATTTATTTAATTTATATGCCATCCACACTACCCAAATGTAATAATAGATTTTGGATAGTCTACTGGATCCAAATTCATGGAATCCAAAGCCTACCAATCTTCCAAGAGGCCTCTGAACTGTACCAACCTGGAGGTGGGTCAGCTCATTTCTCCCAACATCATTTCAATGGTGATGTCCTTAATAAAGAAGAATCTGAAGCTTCCGCCCTGCCAGCAAAGCCAGTAATCTGCTATTTTATTTCCTGTAGCCACCCTGTTCACCCATTTTGACTCCTCTGCCCATTTTGACTCCTCTGCTCATTTTGAACTGGCTTTGGAAGCCACATACAACTGGAAGAGAATTTTTGTATGGCTCTAAGATCTTCCGTTTTGTCTGTGTGTATGTCAGGGGAATAAAATATGTTATACATCATCTAGAAGTTTTCTTGTGACATTTTTTCCCTTTGTTCTCTAATATTATGGACTAGAAATGCCACTAATGCCACAAATCTCTTTTCCAGTTAGACCCAAGAGTTGAAGCTAAGCCATGCACTCTGACTTTAGGGGTTAAGGGCATTACTCACTAAGACCACCAAACCCCTGATATCTGTACTTTTAAGGCTAGGTACTTCTTTTTTTTGACAGAAAACACTCATGAAAAATTATGCAATATTCCTGTGAGGGTGAAAAGAACAGGAAAGAAAGGCTTTAAACTGTATATAACTGTATATACACTGCTTCAGGGAGAGAGAGAAAATGACCTTCACAATGACACAGAAGTTTGGGGAAAAAATTGTAAAAGATTCAATGCTGTGGAAGAATGAGAGAGGCCGGATCAGTAACTCAGAAAAAGTGACTGACTGCAAAATCCAGATAGGATATATATTAGCCTGATTCAATAGGCAGGTGATGGGATAGGTAAATAGTGTTAAGTGGAAGGGAACGATTTCACATATGCTATTGGATTCTTTCCCAGGTGATTGGAACACCCAGAGGGGGAGTAGCCTGGAGTTTGGAATTGAACGGGCAGGGTTAAAAAGTACCATTTGTCCTCTAAACATATTCAATCCTGACTGCCCACTCTTATTAACCAGCTTGTCGGCACATAACTATTCTCATTAAATTGTCCAGGTATTCAATTAAACCGTTTGTCTATTACTGTTGGGGTGGGGGACAATAGCTGGAGAGGGCAAATAGGCAGTAGCTTGCATTTCCTCAGTAACAACGTTTTAATGAAGACATCTAGAAGAAATACAGTTGTTTTTCACATTTTACCTTTGCATAAGCAATAGGATAAATTATTTACTGCCACATACTTCTGTGTTCCGAAAGTCTTTGAAATTTTTCAACGAAGGAAAACAAACATTTGTTTCCTGTTAAAATACACAGGGAATATAGTTGCCAGTCATTTGGGGTTAGACTCTTCGGACTGTAACATGGCTAATATTTAGAATTTTTTTTTCAGGTAGTTCTGAACTATAGGATCAAAAGTACAAGTAAAGGTTAAAGGTTCGGCCTGGTCATCTTAGCATTTAAGGGGAAAGAAGTGATTGGGAGAGTTAAAAGTGTAGCTCAAGAAACTAACATATAGGAGAGGAAATGAGTTAGCAGAAGGCCAAAACTTCAGTGTAAAAGTTAAGATAATGAGCTAACAGGAAGGGTCACAGGATCAAGACTGGAACTTGACAGCTAAGGATTAAAAGAATTTACCCAGGCTGCAGGCTCCAGCTAACATCGGGGGAGGCAGGGGAACTTGACAGAAAAGTTGAAAAAGTATTTTGGTAAATGGGATGGGGAGAAGAGAAAATAAGAAAAAATGCTTTGAAAAAGAAAGGACAGAATATTGTGGCACTTTAAACACAAACACGTGGCTTTGGCACCCTTCACACCCACAGTCTGGTTCAATATGTCGATGCCACCTTCGCAATTTGGAAACACGGTGAAGAAAAACTTGAAGAATTTCTAAACCATCTTAACAGCATCCACCCAAATACTCAATTCACCATGGAAAAAGAAATAGAGGGCCAATTCCCATTCTTAGATGTCATGGTCATACACAAAACTGACCTCCTATTGGGACACAAGGTCTACAGAAAACCCACACACAAGAGACCAGTACCAAGACAAAAACTCCAACCACCACCCACAACAGAAAAGAGGCATAATCAAAATGCTGGTAGACAGTGCAAATTGGAACTGTGAAGCTCAATTTCTCAGCACCAAACTCAACCATCTGAATTGGGCCCTACAGGTGAATGGGTATTCCAACAATGAAATCAAAAGAGCCATCAAACCAAGAAAACAACACCAAACTGAAGAAGAAAAACAGCTACCCAAAAATAAAGTATTTCTTCCATACATCAAAGGGGTCACGGACCGCATGGGGAAACTTTTGAAAAAACACAACCTACAAACAGTATTCAGACCCACCACAAAAATACAACAAATGTTATGGTCAGCAAAGTACAAAAGGGACCCCTCACCACTGCAGGAGTATACCGGATACCGTGCAGTTGTGGACAGGTATATATTGGAACCACAAAATGCAGCATTCACACCAGAATCAAAGAACATGAGAGACGCTGCAGACTAAAACAACTGGAAAAATCTGCAGTAGGTGAACATGCCCTAAAACAAGCTGGACATGAAATTCTATTTCAAAATACTGAAGTACTGGACAACATCAGCAATCATTATATTAGACTGTACAGGGAAGCCATTGAAATCCATAAACATAAACAGAACTTCAACAAAAAGGAAGAAGGCCTAAAACTAAACATGCCCTGGCTCCCAATATTGAAAAATACAGCCTGTAAAACGTCAAGGAACTCTACCCAGCCACAAGGACCAGGGATCATTGCAGAAAAAAGACCAGAAAAAGACACCCATCAATCACAGTAACAGATAATCTCTCCCCCCTCATCACAACAAAAAACATGCTGATGATCCTATCTCCTGAAAAAAGACAAAAGCTGTTCCCACAGCTATAAATACTCAACTATCCAACAAACAGCAACAGAGCATGGACAGAGTTCCTACTCCTGTCCTCTGAAGATGCCAGCCACAGAGACTGGTGAAATGTCAGGAAGAACAACCTTCAGAACACGGGCAAAGAACCCGAAAAACCCACAACAACCATCGAGAATACAAACACATTTGTTTCAATGTGGAGCTTTCCATGGATCAAATATGCTTTTTCAAACATATTGAATACTTGTACTCTGCCCTTTGTATTTATACATGTCCCCAAAAGGGGTCATGACCAAGTGAAAGAACAGACAATGAAGTCACAACACATCATTGATACAGAAATGGGACTATCAAGAGGTTAATTACTTAAACTGCGGGCAATAAACAGAGTGATAAGCTATGTGCCAGCTAGATTTGGATGCAATAGAAATGCAAAATGTTTCAGGTCAGAGTATGACAGGGGAGACCACTATTTTATACCCATAAGATTTAAAAGAAAATTAGGTTGTGAAGCTATGACGGATGCTAAGAAGCCTCTTGATTTTTATTTATATCCTTAGAAATGCAGTGGAATTTGTTTATGTAGTTCATTTATATTGTCTCCCTCTCCTGTTCCCCTTTGTAATGACAGGAAATCTGTTTTTACCATTAATAATATTATGTTATTTTACTATTGTTAATCAATGACAGAGGTTCTCACATTCTTTACAATATAGGCTTCTACTAAGACCTGCATATAAAAGACACCATCATCACAATGTTCAACAACCACGGATTTTTTCACCAACCAACCACAACCTTGTTGTTATGTATAAATATTTGCCATGTTATATCGCCTTCTGTTGTGTCTGATGAAATGGACTTGTCCACAAAAACTCACATTAAAAAATATAAAAGTTAGTTTTTAAGATGCCACCACTTTTTTTTACTTTTACTTTTTACTTTGTTTTCACCTACAGATCTGTTTTAGCTCCCAGAAGTGTACAATTAATCATTTAAAACATACTGTACATGTAACAGAGTGACTAATAAAATGGGAAAGAATGCATTATAATCTTTCAGATTCCACTTCCTTCAGTTTTTCACATACTCTCTCTCTCTCACACACACACACACACACACATATGGATTGCTATATTCCAGTACTCCAAAACCAATCAGCCTGTACTTCGTATTATATTGCATAATACAAATATTACAAATAAACATATAAAGTTTTATATATAATAGTCTATAATTTATACATGTAATTATTAATATAATAGAACAGAACCATATATTTAGTAATTATACATTATAACCATTATGCAAATTTGTATAATTTACACAAGTAATTTAAATCATAATATTCATTGCATGTTTTGCTACTGCTGTATTTCAGTATTGGCACCATTTATATACTAAAACTTTATCTGAGAGAACCAGTAAACTATAATTATTAAAGTGATATATTTGACACAGGTAGACCAAATTCAAATCCATTGCAAGGATTACTTGGTGAACTTGGGACAGTCACTATTTCTCTACCAAACCAACCTCACTTCTCAAGACTATGGGCTACCAGTTGTGGGATGAGGTTCCACCATTTCCATTAAATGGTTAAGAATAATTCTTTCCAAGGCTTTATAAAGATGACAGAGCTGTGAGATACGTCTGAAGCTTTATTTGATCCATAGGTTCTATACCAGGTTTCTAAATAGCAACCACTTGTGACTTTTCTTTCAGTCTGACAGCTTTCAGATAGTAGAACATCTTCTAACAGATGCATTAAAAGAATGTGACAATGGTATAAAATAAATCAACTGAAACCACCCTACTAAGACTCAAATATGTGCCTTGCATCTAATAAGCAAGCAAGCATCTCAAAAACATCAGGCTACTTGAAAGGACATCCAACTAGAACAGAGGTTCCCAATTTTGGGTAACTCAGGTGTTCTTGGATTGCAGTTCCCAGAAGCCTTTACCACCAGTGGCATTGGTGGGGGTTTCTGGGAATTGCAATTCAAGGATACTGGGGTTACACAAGGTTGGGAACCAATTAACTAGACCATTGTTTTGCCAACAAATATTTAGCCATTACTTTGGATTATGAACTGACCTAAGAGCAACCTTGCCTAAATACAAAGCAAAAGTTTTCTGCAATGAACAATATCCTTTGAAAGCTATCAAGAACCATTTAGAGCACAGGACAACAAATAAAAAAGAACTACATCATTGGCCCTATGCTACTCTCTGGGTGAATATGGCATATTCATTGAGTTCTGCAATGATAGTTGCAGCACTCAATGAAAGCTGCAGAATCATTACAAGATCCCTGAAGCCAACTCCTATTGATAAAATCAGTTACCTAGCAAGCATTGCATCCAGTGACATAAGGAGAAAGGTATCAGCTAAGAGTGAAAACTTCAAAGCATATACATCAAAAGCATATACACTCTTAGCTAGCACCACATCCCTCCCAGATCAAAATCAAGAAGTTTTTTTGTGAATCATGAAGAAACAGCAGATAATAATAACAATAACAACAACAACAACAACAACAAATTTATTATTATTATTATTATTATTATTATTATTATTATTATTATTATTATTATTATTATTATTATTATTATTATTATTTCAATAAATTTCTCCATTTTTACTTGTTATCTCCCAGCTCCTGTTTACTACAGGGTAGCAGCCATTTAAGCTCCCAGAAACCAATGGAAGCTGACATGGAACTTTATTTTCTTCCCCAAAAGCACACTATGAAGGATGATTTCAGAGTTTGGAAAAATTACTCCTTTGAACTGTAACTCATACAGTCTTAGATACGAGCATTTTATCACAGTACTAAGCAGCTTCACAGTGTTTTACCTAGGTTTTCTGAGATGTTGCCCCTTTCCTTGTCCCTGTCTATGGCTCTATCACTTTTTATGCACTGTTTGCAGGCCACCTATGAAACAGATTTCTGTTGTTGGCGGAGAGACCAGACTTCCCCAAAACTGCAACATTCACTCCCAAACTAAGAACGAACAAACCACTCTCATTTCTTACATGACATCTTTGATTGAAGATATCAGTCAAATTGCTGATGACTACTCTTACTGCTAAAATCAGGCTGTAGCAGGCGCATCTGTCACTTACTGAATATTTTGACCCGTTATCTCTGCTTCTTGAAGTGCTAGTGTTTTATGTTTAAAATAAAGAAAAGAAAGGAATCCAGGCCAGGTAGTACTCTAAATGACACTGGGTAATTTGCCAAGAATCTGGATGAATCCTTGCCTACTGGTCAATATGGCAACCCTCGATACCCTCAGTCTCAGTTTATCCATGTACATTCACTTGGATATACAATATCATATAAAAGAATTGTTTATATGGCTGAAAAAAATCTGCATTGCAACCATGTTAATAATTATAATCATGCTAATGACAGCAATTATAATCAATGTCAATTTCTTAATTTCCTGGGGTGTATTCTGACGTTTGTATGGGGAAAAAAACCTGCATAACTTTGGGACTGATTGGAGACAGTCAGGTCTTATATTGTAAAAGGGTATCAGGCCTTAAATTGTTGGTGAACTATACTCTTTTCTTAGGCATCAAAGCCTTAATGCTGTCTCTACAGATACAGAATGAGTCCACATGGAATGCATGCTACACACTGTTCATAGTTACAAAAGCGTATTAAGTATCGCTTGGTTATAGGACTGCACCGCTGTGCTGTGAAAAGGCTTCTACGGGGCTCCTTTAAGCCTATAAACACTCAATTACAAGCAATAAGTTTTTTTTTTTTTAAAAAAAAAGCTGAAAATGTGCAACAGTAGGAAAAAGACAAAGAGGAAGAATAAGCAGAAAATGAGGTAATGAAACAGAACATCACCTATGCTGTTAAGAAACATGAAACTGCAAGAATCTAACAAGTGATGAGGTCAGTTTTCAGTAGGCCGCCAGGCCTATGGTGATCAAAGGGAAATCGCTGTACATACTCTCTGCAATCACAGTTGTACACAGAAATGTTACAAAGAAGGAACATATGTCTAGTCAAGGCAAATAGAAAAGCATAATAGGAGAAGAAATGAAAACAGAGACACTTGAAGGAATTGTATCAAGATGCTGCTGCTGTCCAGGACAATATTGAAAAATTTACCAGAGGGAAGTGGGAGGGAGGCAACGTGTCTTTTGCTATTTGTGCCATCTAGCAGAAACAATTTTGCTTTCAGGTTAAGGTTTGAGGTGATATGGGGTACCAGAGGGACACACAATGCACACTGAAGTAAATAACAAGGAAGAAGGAGTTCTAGGAGCAACAAGAGAGAGATAACTGGGATGTACTCTTGGCTTTGGATTGGAATCCTGGGCTGCTGGAAATCTATATCAAAGTCTCTCTTAAGTGACAATAAAACATTTATGATAGATATTCAATTCTTCCAACCTGCCCACCAAAAAAAACCCCACCACTACAAACCCTCTGGTTTATGAATGTTGGAGATTGTGTTTCTATATCAATGTTTCAAAACACCAGAAATGACCCAATATTACTGCACAAAATAATGTCCACATTTCCAGCAGGAAAAGGATGCCAAACTTTACATAGCAAAGGAGAGCCTGAATATTGAGGAGACACGTGTCAGAAGTCAAGATGTTCTATAGCAGTCATTCTCAATTTTTTTGGTCATGGCCATAAACACAATATGAAATAAATATAGACCAAATGAGGATTGTATAAGTTGCATAACGAACCTTATAAGGTGGTGTGTGGAGAATTGTTTCTTGCTATGGTCCCCTTTAAATGTGCCAGGTGAGTCATAGTTAACTACCTCCATAGTTAATACAAATAAATTATCAGGATTGTTTCTCATCAAATGTAAATGGTAGTTTTGATGCAGTTCGGGAAATTTCAATTGGTGATGTATATCAGTGGTTCTTAACCTTGGGTTACTCAGGTGTTTTTGGACTGCAACACCCAGAAGCCTTCACCACCAGCTGTGCTGGGTGGGGTTTCTGGGAGTTGCAGTTCAAAAACACCTGAGTAACCCAAGGTTAAGAACCACTGATGTATATTATTATATTTAAATGGAAAATTGTTAGCACTTCTTCTCTACAGTTATCTGAATGCTAGCCACTACAGTTACAGAAAGCAGGGGGAGATACAGAGTTGGGAGACATCAGCAACATCTTTGGAGGAGGGCAAAAAATAGATTTCTGGTTGCCCTCCTCCTGATCTCTCTACCAGCTCAAATAGCCTGGATAGCCTTGATGGCAAACCCCTGGGATGAAGATCTGTTGCTAAATGCCATGTCATTAAAAGGTAAGACAGCTAACATCCAGTATTTGATCATGGATTGACACATTGATCTGGCTTTCATTACACAGGAAGATTGGACGAAATGGGAGAGTTAGTCTTTCTCAGCTTTGTCCACTTGGACACTCCAGAGAGCTGCAGCTTCAATAGTCTACCAAGATTCAATCATCCATATCAGATGCTGCGTCCCACTGACTGCTGGATTTGAGTCCATGTACCTGAGAGTGGCTGCTCAGGACAGAACAGGGATTCGACTGGTTCACTGCCCACCCTGCTGCACAGCAGCCTGCCTGTCTGAGCTGGCTGATCTGGTGGTCTCAGGTGTAGACATGGAATATTTGTATGAATATGAATATCAGCACCACAGGTGCTTGGGAAAACTGGACCCTCCCCCTGAACTGGCAGGTCCAGTAACCTCCCCCCCCACACACACACACATGGCACATCAGCTGGCATCAGCCAGTGTCATTCTCATCACATCAATCCAGGAAACAGCCCAGCTGGCACTTCCCCACCTCCCTGCACAACAGCTCTTCATCCTGCCTCCATGCCAGAGTGGTTAGCTGTGCTGTGCTGCTGTCCAGATTGCTGCAACAAGAACTATGCCAGCCCCATGTGCCATGGCAAGTAGACCTGCCAGTTCCAGGGTGTTCCTTTTTCTGAGGCACCTGTGGCTCCAATATTCATATTCATAGCCCCAGGGATACAAATGCAAATATCCCATGTCTGCTCAATAGCAGTGCTGCAGTTGACTCAGCTTGCTGTGCTAGGGGACTTCAACATCCATGTGGAGACCAGTTTATCAGGAGCAGCTCAGGACTTCCAAGATCATGTCTTCCATCATGATTGTCGTGGCTGCTAACTTATCTGCTCCTCTAACCATAAGCCATGCAGGATCTGGCTGATAGGATTCTCACTCCAAAACATTTCTAAAGCACCGTGATGAGAAAGAGTGAGCTAAAAGAAAGGTGCCTTCAGAAAAGGGAGAGAGGGAGAAAGAGCAAAACATATTTTAGATTCCATTTATGTATAAATGTTCAGAGTGGTGCAGAGCAGGAAGAGAAGAACTGACTGATTGACAGTTCTGTCTTGTAGTCTTATAACACGTCTCACCAGTTGCTCTCTTATTATTATGCAGAGTAAAAAATGATTTTATGTTTGTTTGTTTGTTTGTTTGTTTGTTTATTTATTTATTTATTTATTTATTTATTTATTTATTTATTTATTTATTTATTTATTTATTTATTCAATTTTTACCCCACCCCTCTAGACAACGCCTACTTGGGGCGGCTTACAAAAATTAAAACACATTAAACAATGTAAAAAAAATAACTATCATAGTGCAATTATTATAATTAATACTATCCAAGATGGCAAAATTAAGAACCAGATAAAAGGAAAGAAAAGAACTTAGGTGACTGGGGGGGAAGGCCTATTTGAATAACCAAGTTTTTAGTTGGTTTCTTCCTTTTATTGGCTAGAGATATGCTAGAAAGGTATAGAAAACCAGTCAAGTAGGGAAATGTGTTAATTCTTCATGCTAGAAATTCCAGGAATTGCCTTGGTTCTGTCTATGCAAAGGCTGGGTGGCAACTTGTTCTGCTTTATTTGATAAGAATAAATGATAATAACCATGTGCCCTCTAACTGATGGAGACCCCTTTTCAGGTTTTCTAGGTAGAGAGTACTCAGACATCATTTACCATTCTCTTCTTCTGGGGGCACCCAGGGACTGTGCACCTTGCCCAAGGCCACACAGGCTGGCTGCACTCCCTGGAGGCACAGTGGGGAATCAAACTCTCAGCCTCAGGTTATGAAGCCAAAGACCTAAACCACGGAACTATCTAGCCATCTTCTTTGATAAGAACTTTCCAAAATTTGCAAATCTCTTTAGTTGTTACTGTTGAAAATGAGGAACAAACAAAACTAATATATTTATTCCCCCACCCCATCCCCAGGCACAAGACTGTGAATGCTTAGTATTTAAAAGTCTGGTCTGAGTCATGTTCAACCATATTGAGCGTGAAGAAAGAAAAGTCAAGACCTTGCTATTTGGGCTCCTCAGCTTCAATAGCTACATGCAGCCAGGTACAACATGTTTTTCTCCATACTGGAAATGGCTACACCTACTGAATTTCATCAGGGCAGATGGTTGAGAATCTTGTTTGGTGTGTTTTTGATAACAAATTATAAAGACTTACAAATCACTTCATAAACATGATGGATGAAACTTTTTTTTTTAAATCTAATTTAGCAACAGGCTTATCTGATAGCTTCATCCATCTGAGTTTCATCTAAGAACTTCAGATAAGTGGTTCCACAATGTTTAAAGGTATTGAATTGTTTTAGTTTTTTAAATTATGCTTTTATTAATTATAGCCTGTTATAAGATCATCTTCATCATCTTAGAACTGAAGAGCTGGAAGGGACCCTATGGATCAGTCCAGCCCCTTTCAGGAAGGCACAGTGGGGAATTGAACTCCCAGTGCCCACATCTAGAGATCTAAACTAGAGATGGGGATGAATATAAAAATGGATCAGCTTTTTCAACAAAAATAGCTGATTCATTAAATATTTGCCAATCAGTATTCATCAAATTTTAAGTCCTGACGAATATGGACCGGTGAATATTTTCCCATTTTACTCGTCCTTATTTAATATTAAAAAATCTGCTGGCCGGCCACCGTTCAACTGATCAGCAGACCAATAGGCAGCCACCCACCCTCACAGACGGGTACGTCCACCCCCTTCCTCTCCCTACCTTAGCCCCCCCACCGACACCCCCTTATTGTAACCACCGCTGCCACCATCGAGGTCTCCATCTGGCTCCATAGCCACGACATGTAAAAAGGGAGACTGGCTGCCCTTTGCAATGATGGCGTTTGCGGCTTCATTTAGGTTAGGGAAACTGCAGCTGCTATCTTTGCAAAGGGCAGCCTGGATTCCCCCCACCCCACCGTGGTGCGGCAGTGGGGGGTGGCAGCGGTAGATGGCAGTAGGGTGGCAGGTGTTTTTTATTTTAATAACCCCCCCCCCAAAATCAATGAATAACTTTGTTATTCATCGCTTCATGGGGGCAAACTTCATTGTTCATGAGTTGTTAACTTTGATGACTCACGAAGTGGGATGACTCGCCAAAATTGTGAGTTGTCCCATCTCTGATCTAAAGCACTGAGCCATTCAGAAGTGTGTTAATACAGAGAACATTAGGAACACTTTAATAGATTAAAAAGAAAACCAAATATTAATGTGACACTCTCCAGGGTCTGAGATTAAGTACAAGCAGAAGAAACTGTCCAAGTGCACAAAAAACAGGAGGAACAGTTATAATTTTTTATAAGATGGGTCATGTGAGACAAAGGAAATCCTGCACTCTATCTATGTTTTAGTACTAATTAGAAAGTCACATTTGTGAGAACCTACAGTGGAGGTCAGTGTCTCCAATTATTCTTCAGCAAAATACGCTCTTCTTGGTTTAACAACAATACAAAAACCTTTCATATCTTTCAACAAGAAATGTGAACATCCCAGAAGAAAATCTGTGTAGTGTGTATATTTGAATGTGTAAGCGTCTAAGAAGGAGACTGAGAGTCAGTCATTTTCCACATACTTTTGGCAAATTCTACTAAACCCTAATGTGCATTTGTCTGATTTGGTCTGTTTGTCCATCTGTTGGATAGATGAAGTACTGTAGGAATGTCCCATTGTCTCTTTGTTTTAAAAGATTATCTTTTTTTCCTTTCTATAAATCTTCCATTGTCCTTTATCTTTAAGGGAGAAAAGTACACACAAAACAGTGATAATCCAAGTCATTCATGTCAGACATTGAAGTAACTGTGGTTTTTAGATTTGTAACCAGTGGAAAGGTAACTATAAATAATTTCTGCTACAGTTAACTGTTTCATCTGAACTATTTTCCTGTAGAAAGGATGTTTAATTCCACAGCCAGCATATGAAATATGCCAACGGTACAACAAGTAATATTAGAGCCAATAAATCTCTCTCTTTCCTTTTTAGCTGATGAGATTCCTTCTTAAGCAGAAAATGTATAAAATCTCTTTCATTTCAAATCCAGTCACAAGAATGCTTGCTATATTTACTTCTTAGTAGCAATATCTTTCTTAAATCCTTTCACAGTAGCTCCTTTGAACATAGTAGCAGGTCTGAAATGTCCTGTGATTTAAATCCAAGTACTATACAAAGAAATCTTCAAAAACTGAATTCCATTTAACTGAGCATTAGAAACACTTCTACCACCCTAAACATCTGAACTGGAAAGAGAAATCTGCAAGCATTTGTAATATCTCAATTCTGTACCTGTGCTGACTGTTAATCTCTGATCTGCTTTGCCCAACTTTTCTTTTTGAAAACTTGTATGCTCATTCTAGCTCTTGCTCATGTAAATTTTAAATACGATAAAGATTACAGGTGCATTAGTTTAACCGTCAGAGTCTACATGGGGTTTTGGCCTATTTCTCTTCTACCTATCGCTTAAACTAAATATTGGCAAACCACAATATGAAGACAAGGGGATAATACTATTGTATGCACATCAGAGAGGCTTTTTCCCCCATTACATTATGATTATCTTGGAGTCATTCATGCACCACTGTTACTGGTAATATCTCAGAAACAATGTAGATCGCTTTCTGTCTCCCCTAGCATATTTCATATGTACTATAAATGCACTGTATTGAAGAGGAGAACATGTATCACATCTGTCACAACTGTAGATAAACTACTGCACTTAATCTGTAAACTATTGCACTCAGTCAAAATGACTATTGCTAGCACTTGCCTGGTCATTTGCAAAACAGCAATAATGAGCTAACTCATTTCCTTAATACTCTTTTGGATCCATCTGAGAGATATTTTGACTACTCAATGTCTTCTGCAGCCAATGGACATTGGACCCCTGGGAACATTCTCCAATATCACTTGTCGTTGACAGGAGTGTTGTGATATCACCTGTTTATGCTATTAGTTTGTTCCCATTCTCCCTAGTTGCAATATATACAACCATCAGTATTATTCTATTTTAGTACAGTGTCTCACAAAACTTCCATAGCTTATCACATTTGGGTGGTAAACCGATTAAACAAGCAAGTAGCAAGCACTTTTGACTTTTACTTCCCAAGCCTAGATACAGGTAACAATCACATTAGACATGCCTTAGAAGAATGATGAGAATTTCAGATGGCAGTGGAAATATTCATTGCCTTCACAAGATGTGCAGAAAAATATTATTCTCCTCCAGAGGATGTTCTTCCAATGGGATGGTCTATCAGAAACAGGAGGAGAACATGGTCAACAATTAGTTACAACAGCAAATTACACCTTCTGCCTGTGCAAGCTTGTATTTATAAACAGAAGGACAAAAATCTAAACTTTGTAATTAGTAGAACCTTTATTAGGCCGAGCTGCCTGGATAGCTCACTGAGTTAGATGTCTGGCTATAGAGCCAGAGATTAAGAGTTCAAGTCCCCACTATACATCCCATAAAAGTCAGCCAATGTGGCTTTAGGCAAGCTTCACAGTCCTAGGATGCCCCCAAAAGAAGGGAATTGTAGGCCACTTCTCGTACTCTCTATCTGGACAACCCTGGGAAGGGTCATTATAACTCAGAAGTGGCTTAACGGCACACAATTATTATTATTAGGTTCACCAGCCACCCAAAAAAGAAAAAATAGTATGCAGGATTTAAGAATGACCAGATTCCTTCCTCATGAAGGTGTTGCCAAAGGCAGCAGGGAAAGCTGGGGAAAGGTGGGAGACAAAAAGCAAAATCAGATCTGATCTGAGTCATGTTGTCCCCATTCTGTCCCAGTTATAATGGCAGAGAAATATCAGGATATTTTTACATGTGGTTCTGTCAGCTCATGAAGATATCTTAGGTTACAACCAGAAGGAATAACTATATTTTCTAACAACATACAAGTATGGGAAATTTTGACTCTCCATTATTGCAAATATAAAATCCAAGACTTATGTAACCATAAATAACTGAACTCAGGTCTCGGATTATGTCTAAGTTTGTGAATTCCTATGACAATAGCTAGAGAACCAGTAGCCTCTAAAGTGGAACATTTGGAAATAATTTAACATGTTGCTTGAGGTTCAAATCAGTACATGCCTAACAAGTGAGTTTTGCTCTTAATGGATCATACAGGATTATTACAGGCTGCCTGAAACCTACCCACACTGGAAAACTCTGTTATTTGGCTGGCACTGCTCCTCCAGAAGTATATCAAGAAGTGTGAGCAAATAATGAATCAAACAAGGCAATACAGCACCAAACCCATCCACTTTATGGACACCAACACCCTACAAGGCTAAAATTGAGAAAAGGTTTTCTGCACACATCTCAAGCTCTAAATATTAAACCAGAAGAGGCTAAGCTAAACCTATGGAGAACCAAAAAAAATGTATTCTCAATACATTTCAGAAAAAACAACAACAAAAAAACAAAAACAAAGCCCTCCTTGCTGAATGGATGACTGCTGAAAAGTATCTCCTACTGTGAAGTGAAGGAGGAAGATCAAAGAATAATAATTGGGGCTAGACTGATGCAGGACAAATTTTCTGTGATCAATCTGTGCATGGAATTTATACCCCACCAAAAAAGATCTTCTAGCAAATGACTGAGATAATACTATTGAAGTAGCCTACTTCTAGTCAAAAATAGTCTACTTACCTTAACATTTTATTTTGTTTTAATTTTACCTATACATCGTATAACTTAGGGACGTGGTGGTGCTGCGGGTTAAACCGCAGAAGCCTCTGTGCTGCAAGGTCAGAAGACCTGTAGTCATAAGATCGAATCCACGCATCGGAGTGAGCCCCCGTCGCTTGTCTCAGCTCCCGCCAACCTAGCAGTTCGAAAGCATGAAAAATGCAAAATGCGAGTAGATAATAGGTACCACCACGGTGGGAAGGTAACGGTGTTCCGTGTCTATTCGTGCTGGCCATGTGACCTTGGAAGATTGTCTTCGGACAAACACTAGCTCTATGGGTTGGAAACGGAGATGAGCACCACTCCCTAGAGTCGGACATGACTCGACAAATTGTCAAGGGGAACCTTTACCTAATACATCATATAAATCCATAATTTTAAATTGTGTAGTGTTCTGATACAAATAAATAAATAAACACTGTAAAAGACAGAAAAGGCCAGATTGGGTAGTTTAAAGTCTTAGCACCCAGCGCCAGCTTCTTTAATCCGTACTTTGCATCTATACAGAATGCAAGGAAGCCACGTTGACCACAAAACGAAGTCCAACATTGGAAGGAAGTATGCCTCTCTTCTACTTCCTCTCTTTACTAGATACTTAGAATTCTAAACTACTTGTGTCATACCACTGCAGATAAAAACACTTCCTAAATATTTGCTTCCAGTATGTTTCAGTGACATTGTGACTTCTGGGAAGCCTCAAGAAAATGAGATGTATGTCTCACAAGGTTATTTCCAGGGGGAAAATGTTAAATAAAATCAATAAATGATGTGACCCGGAGGCAAAACAAACTCTTCATTTCGCCCGTGAGCTTGCATGAACAGTTTATAAACTTTCAGTCACTCGTCTAGCAAGTTTCAGCACAAATATGAATAATTCAGCTGGACACAGTATGACAAGTGTGCCTAAAGAAAACATTACATTTGTACCTGTGATATGTCAGGACTCGTAAAGTCCCAAGTGCAAGGCAGCCAAAATGAAAGTAACATCTAGGGACTGAATGCAACACCTTTACATGTGTCATTTCAGAAAACAACAGGAAACATTTCACTTCTTTTGAACTTCACTTTCATAAATTGTTTTTATTTGGATCAAAGCTTTCCATTTATTAAAAGTGAATTTGCCTGCCCAGTGTTATAAATTCATCCACTTATTTCTTTTCTTTAAGAAAATGGAGCTCTAGGCCATTGACTGTTATTTGTTCAACCTCCTTCCCCTCTTTCTCACTTCCCTTTTTTGGGTAATTTTTGTATCTTTACATCCTAATTGTGGGGGGGGGGACCCCAGTGTGACAAACTAGAGATGCACAAATATACCATTGCTTTCACTCTGCCCTTTAGAGAGAGAGAGAGAGAGCATTCTGAGCACTTTGTTCAAATGTTTGTGAATGACTGGGAAGCATTCATAATGCCCAACTCCATTGCCTTTGGCTTCTATCTCAAACACTGACCTTGAGGAACAGGCTCAGTTGGTGATGGGCACTCTGGCAGGCCCTCGCAGTGTTTGTATGTTTAGAAAAGATGGGAATGGGATGACCAGTCCAGTAACTACCCGGAGAACCTCCACCTTGTGTTACTTTTTCTTTGCAATTAGAGATGGGGGTATTCATATACGAATACAAATACTGTATCCCCACACAGGTGGCGATAATGAGGGTCCATCCCCATGGGGCCGGGTGGTGCACTCACTGATCCACCACTGCTGCAGATGCCATGGTTCTTCCAATGGCTTCGCAGATCACGATCGACCAGCCACTCCTGGCAGGAAGCAGCAGGACAAGACTTGCTGCAAGGTTGAAAAGTGGCTCACAGATCATGATCTGCAGAGCCATTGGAAGAATCACAGTGTCCACAGCAGCAGCAGATCAGTGAGTGGACTGTCCAGCCCCAATCGGGCTGGACCCTCGTTATTGCCACCTGTGCGGGGATATTCGTATTTGTATACGAATACCCCCATCTCTAGCTGCAGTGTTCAGTCCTCTGTAAAGTATAAGCATACTTCATTCTCCCATGAAACCTTTAAGGAAGACTACCTTGGAGTTTGTAGAAATATCTATCACAGTAGCCTCCTTGGCAGCAAAAACAAAGAGGTTTTTTTGGTACCTTAACAATCAGCGAGTTTTATCTGGCATAGAGATGTGGATTTCATTAAATGGAAATTATGACAGGAGAACTGGGCTGCAGTTGACAAAATCTTATGCCTGATACTTGACGTTTGGTATCACCAAGGTGCTGATGTTACTCAGTTCTATCTCTTCTTTACTTATAATTCCAGGGAGACCATAGACATTGTTCTGATTTTTTAATTAAGTTCAGCTTCTGCAAGCAAACTTGGATATTTTACAGAAGGCAGAGAATTTTTTAAATAAACAGATGTATGTTCTAAAGGACTAGATATGGGATATTTTTTAAAAAATTATATCTTAATCAAACCACGACAAAAGTGCTTAGAGGAGCAATAAGGTTAATTAAGGAATAGAACTCCATGCTCTTTTGATTGGTTTGGGTTCTCTTCAAAGCATCATATGTGAAGATTTTGGTATGCTTCTTGAGCTAACTTTGCCACTATAGTAGGTGATCAGGTGGCAGTTACATTATGGAACTATTTTATCTACCCTCGAGTCATATGCAGTTGTATTTCTCTTCACAGCAAGACTTTTCACTATGAATTCTGCCCTCCCCCAAGAAATCAGGATTTATTGGAAGTTTTATTATCGTATAGGCCAGAAATTCAAAGCTGTGCAGTATTATCAAAGTTTCTGCTCAGATTGCATGTTTTCTGCACAGAATTCATCTAGAAATGCTGAAGAAACACCAGGCTGCACAGGATTGTTCCAATTCCTGTGCAGAATGTTATCTTTCCATTTAAGTTTTACATAATTTGACAGGAAGGAAGGAAGGAAGGAAGGAAGGAAGGAAGGAAGGAAGGAAGGAAGGAAGGAAGGAAGGAAGGAAGGAAGGAAGGAAGGAAGGAAGGAAGGAAGGAAGGAAGGAAGGAAGGAAGGAAGGTAATAATGGGAGAGGGGAAATGAAAAAGGTAGGAAATCTTAATGATATGGAAAAGTCTTGGTGGGAAGTCTGCACAGCAGGGCTCAGAGAATCACATAGAACAAGAACTTTTGTGAGTACTTGTCACACCACTGTCTGGATACTACTGCATGCCCCTTGTCTGAGGTATGTATTATATTTATTTATTACATTACTGTATTCACATTTTTCTCAGTATTTAGGCTAAGGGTAGCAAAATTCAGCCCTGGTGGTGGATTCTGTCCTCTCCTCAAATTGTGTGTGACCTCCTCTCCCATTTTCACCAGTCTCCCCCATCAAAAAATATTTTCACTTCTAGAAGCCTTCAAGAACAGCAATTCAACCTTTAAGTACGCTTTAAGGACTCCCTGCTATGCTCATTTACTTATTTTGCAAAACTAGAGGTGGACTCCTGGACACTTTTTTTAATGCTTTGGCATTTTTAGCAATCCACACAACTCCTTGTAGAAATTTTTAAGTAGAAAGTAGTTCCCAAACCTCTGAAATTGGGAGTCGGTCATGAGGGTTCAAAATACATCATAATCTGCTGTTTTTATTTACATCGTAATTTGGAAGTTTCATTCCAGTTTGGGAAATGCAGAAGAGGAAACCATTTGGCTGTGTTAGAAATGAAGCTCCTCAAAACAGAACTGTGCATTTGCCATAAAGGTCTACACCTCTCTCAGAATGCCCTGTAGTTTTTCAGGCTTAACCTCTGAACATCTTCACCCTTCTGAGACATTGCTAGCAAAATGGTAATTGTTTCAGACAACAGTTGAAAGGGTGACAGATATATGCTTTCAGAAATTTTTTAATTGATGCTTTCCTGCTTTAGCCAGGAGGAAGAACGACATCAGTTTTCTCTCATGTTTTAAGTATTTAACAGCCGAGAAATTTTTTTCTCTATTGTTTGAGTTGTATCGATTTAAATGGGTTTGTGGTATAGAAGCAGTATCACGTCATCCCAGTAAGTAGGACACCTTTGACTGAAAGAAGCCTTCTATTGTCACCCAGGTGAGACATTGTGGAATTCTCTCTTGCTGAAAAGGCACCCCATTGCCTCTACCTTCATCACACTCAAAGCTATGCAGAAAGAGGACAAAACCCCCACTGCCTATTAATCTCTCACAGGGAAGCCCGTCAGCGCACCCAGCCAGATCCTTTTCTCCCTTCATTTCAACCATTTTATTTTCCTCAGAAGTCCAGGCTGTTTCCCCCCAATCCTCCTTCTGTCTTTTACAAAGTGGTTGTGTGGCTCTAGGAAAATAAGCAGCCTGATGTCTGCTGTTCTTGCTGAGAAGGCCAGTTTAGTCCTTTCTTACTCAGCTGACACTTTCTGGTATGACCCATTCCACGCAGTGTCCTTCTTTCTTTCTTTCTATATTCATATCAGAGTGTTTCACAATCTAAATTTATGGTCATATACAAAATATGGATAAAATAAACATATCAAAATGTTAATTAGACTGTTTTGAACCAGAAGCTAGCTACTTCAATAGCATTATCTTGGCCATTTGCTAGATCTTCTTTTGCATACATGGTGGGGCATAAATTGCATGCACATATGTGGTGCATTGACTGAATTTCTCCACCATCACTGAAAATTTGTCCTGTATCCAAGTAGCCCCATTTTACTTGATTATTCATTGATCTTCCTACTTTGCTTTGAAGTCTGTGGTCTTCCCTGGTGGGAGACACTCTCCAGAATTCATCCATTAGGGAAAGTGTGTTGTTTCTGCATTCCATAGGTTTAGCCTAACCTCTTCTGGTTTAATATTTAGAACTTGATACGTGTGCAGAAAACTTTTCCCTGATTTTAGCCATTATCTACTGGGCTGATGTCTGTGAGGTGGATGGGCTTCGTGTAATCCTCATTATCCATACTAGAGATGAGAATACTAGTTGAAAAAATCCTCATTCTTCTTGCTTTTTGCTATCCCAACTCCACAGGTTCCTAAGCAAAAGCACAAGGTAATTCTGGCTGGTCCTTGCAAGTGAAAAGAAAAATATTGGGCAATATTGAAAGCTCCTGAAAATTCCCTCTTGTCTATCAGAGGGCCAGGAAACCATTTCAAACTATTTCTTGGGCATTGCAGAACCAGGGGGAAATAAGGAAATAACCCAATATTTCATAAGACAGTTGTGTGCTAGTTCAGCATTATCTTGAGCTGTACATTGTTACATTTGCAATCCTTGAATAAAACTTCCTTGATAGGTCAGGTGTTAGAAGCATCTGGTGTTGAATGTTCACAATATTCCTTGAAAGCTCAGGATCAGGGATGTGTACATAATCAGAATAATAGCACAGCTACAGTATGATACTTTCCACCAAAGCACAAAAGTTGTAGACACTGAATCTTGGCAAGTTGCTAGATAAAAGAACCTGTCCAAACTGTGTGAAACAAAAATAAAAAGGGCATCTCAGGGAAGAGGTTTTTAGCCCGGATCCATTTATGTCCTTTTGCTAGTACCAGAACCTGTTGTGCACTTTCAGAGTTAACACATGGGTGGTATTCAATATGCTGCAAACAGTTGCACAAGAAAGTGTGCAAGAGATTCTGCAATCATCTGCATTGAATGAATGAATACTTTATTATGGTCAAAAACCAGTAAAACCAAATCAATATAAAATACATACATGTAATTGCACTTTTGTAAAATCAGGCAGAATTATAGACTTTCCATTAAAACATGATAAAACAACCCCTATTTTCCAGCAATCATCTGCATTGCTGCTTGCACATTCTCTTGTTCAACTCTTAGAGCAGTGGTTCCCAACCTTGGGTAACCTAACTGTTCCTGTACTGCAACTCTCAGAATCCATGGCAAGCACAACCCCTGGTGAAGGCTTCTGGAAGTTGCAGTTCAAGAACACCTGGGTTACTCAAAGTTGGGAATCACTGTCCTAGACAATCACATTCACAATAGGGTCGTACAGAACAAGAAGAGCTAGCATTCTGCATTTATGCTTTTTTAAAATTTTAAATCAGATACCTTCTTAACAAAACTGATGTTTCCACTGGAGCACAATGTTATTCATTGTTTGCACCTGAACTATTTAACTGAGCACTGTTGACACATGGGTATCAAACTGCCTATATTAAAATACATTATGTATTTGGCTGTCTGAAAGAGCTCTTGCTTTTAATTTTAATATTGCTGTTTTAAATGTAAAGCCACATTGTGTGATTCAGCCACAATCCCAATTATAAACTCTATCATACATTTGTTCTATATTTTTTCTTATTTCTGCTTACAGTGCATATTATACACCCCTTTTCACTATTTATCCAGATTTTTTAAATTAACCTGCTTGCTCTTGCAGTCTATCTGTTAATTTGTGTAAATGTGTATGCTTGGATTTTTTTCCCTTCCCTTTTGGTTTTTCTCTATATATAAATGTGTACCTCTGTCTGTCTATTCTTCTATCCATCTGTCTCTCTATCTATTTATATCTATCTGTATGTCTTTGTAGAATATAAGAAAAGCCCTGTCAGATGGGATTTGTGAGCCATGACAGTTGGGGCATTCTGGGAATTATAGTAGTTCAACGAAATGACTTCTCCAAGCTCTGGATCAGACTCATACACCCGCTAGTCCTACATCCTATACCCCGCATTGCTTGGCTGATCCAATGCCTGTTTGAAGCTCTGCAGAATGTCTTGAGGATATTTGCATTCTCCTGTCCTCAAAGCAACAGCCTACTGTCTTTCAACCCACATATGTACATTCACTTTTTAAAAAACACAGGACACATCCTAAAATTTAGAAAACACTGTCATACTTTTAGTACTTATTTGTCATTATCTTCAGCAAATGTATTGTCACCTGCAGGGTTCTTCCCTTCATGGACCCGCATGGCTATCTTTGGCTTTTTAAAAACAAAACAAAACCACAGGGTCCCTATTAACCCCTGTCAACATCTCTATAAGTCGTTTTGCCCCATCACATCTCTTTGAACATTTCATGATAAAGTCCTCAAATATCAGTTTCTGTTAGAAGAGGTGCTGAGAATATGTGACCTTCCAAATGTTACTTGACTGCAATTCCCCTCAATCCTACCCAGTACAGGCAATTGTGAGAGGTGATGGAAACAACAGTTTAACAACCTCTTAAATGCTACACATTCCTAAGACCTAATGGAGAACCACAGAGGCATATAAGTGGTAATGTTGAGTATCCTGCTCACTGGGGCAAGTTGTTGTTTGAATAATTATATTGCAAGCCACCTAGAGAGTGTTGTAGCATTATGAGGTGCTATATAAGTCAACAACAACGTTTCCTTCACTTCTGTCATAACCTTTATCTTGCCATTCTTTCCATGTGGTTGTGGTGCCAAGAAAATATGTTTCTTCAAAGTTTCTTTACCTGTCATGTTTCTAGGCACAGGTTTTATTTATAAAGACCAGTGTGCTTTAATGATATCCATTCAGTCTGCTGTGATGATGAAACAATTGCATACTCCTGATGTATTTGTCCTCCCTGAAGTTCCTTGGTTAATACATATTTGATATTTATCATAAACACATGTGCGGCCCATGTTAAGCTTGAATAAGTCTTCAGCATTTTCTAAATAACAAGAAGTTTACATTGTTTGTTCTACCAATGAACACCAAGGAATCTAATTCATGAAGTTGGTAGTTGGATTAGATAGAAGAACAATGAGAAAAAGAAAGGTGGAGATACAGAAGCATTCTGGTATCTGTTATTGTGACACAGATCTCTTAGGACATTCCTCTGCGTAGTTCCAAACTAGTACTGTTGGTTGTTACCTATTTTCTAGAGAATCATTACTGACTGAACCCCATACTGTAAATTCATGCAATCAGTGCCAAGGGCAGGAGAAGAACTTGTTCTGCTCTGCTAGAGTATCTGTCACTTCCAGTGCTTATCCCCAGCTAGAAGAATTTTATGTAGACCATATTTATCAAGGCCCGCAGCATTTCAGGCTTATTTTTAAACAATTATCTCCTTCGTGAAACTCTGGGGAAACAGTGTCACTTTCACAGCTCAAGAACACCAGAAATATAGATGTTAACATTGCATGCGTTATATTAGGTTGCAGCTTTAGCACTTTTATTTTTAATACTACTGGATTTTTTAAAATGTGGGAAGAAATTATTTTCCATATTTTTTCAGAGGGAAAACATTACTTCCGTTGTTATTGTAATGGAGGCAAGCATTCTAGTGCAGATATTATTTGTTAGCATTATCAAAAGTACTGTAGAAGCAAGACAGCAGAACTATCGAAGGATACCATCTGTCAGTGGTAGCAATAATGGGATTAGGTTAAAGGTGTTATGGTGTGTTTAAGGATGTTCCCCTTTTAAGCTCCATGAAGTTGTACCCAAAGTATAAGAAAGCTAGCACCTACTCTATTTCTGTGCCCCATGATGGGCACAGGCATCACTGACTGAGAACCACTGCATAATGGAAAACTGATGCTAGCCTTGATCAGATCCCATAACCACAATAGGATCACACTAAAATTGCTTCTTTTAGAAAACCAAGGTGTATGCAATGAAGAGGTAGAGAACCTGTGAATGGAAGAATTGTGTTTTTGATTACAACTTCCAGAATCCTATGGCCAATATGATCAGAGGGATTCAGGGAATCCAAGAAGCTAAACTTTCAAACCTCCACGACGGATCCTGCCCAGAATACATCTCTGATTCTATCTGTTTTACTTTAAAGTCCTGCCTTTTTTGCAAAGTCATTTGCTCAATGTCCGATTCTTATGTCCCACTGTAACAAAAGCCTGCATTGTGCACCTTCTGGAACCATGCCTAAACCCATATAATTGAAACAATTGCATAATTCTCCTATGTCTCCCCTTCTTTTGTTTCTCTTATGTCAGATTTTAAAGTTCCTTGTATATGGAACTGTACTTCTATACTTTCCAAAGTGATATACACAGTGATGGTGCTGAATAAATAAATATTACAGCATTTGGATAGCACTGAATGCGACAAAAACTGTGTGTACTCCATGGGAGACTTAAATCTCCTAATCCACCTAGATTTTGTCCTTTTTTATTTACCCTCTTTACAGTATTATGAGAGTGAAACAAAACATCTTTGCAATAAACCATTTACAAACATTCAGGTATACAGGCACTGCTGGTCTCCTGCGATTAATTTTATGAGCCTGATAACAAATTATAATTCCTTATCTAGTATGGTTATCAGGACAGTAATTTTCTCCTTCTTCTTTTTTTTCAGCTAACCATATTTTGTGATAGTATGTCCAAACCGGGAAGTGTAATTAGTTTATGTAAACAAATCAGGCTTATAAATCATGGTTTGAAATTCGCGCAAAAAAGTTGTGAAAATTAATCAATTAATCTGATCTAGAGAAGAATGCTTCTGAGTTTGCACACACCCATGCAAATCACACACAGAGATACATATACAGAAGGTATGAGGGAACACGGAAGCTCAAGGCTCAATCACATCTGCACATAATATTATATCTCTCTTCTATTGTCTCTATATTATATAATATTTTACACTTTTCTTTTCTGCTGGATCTCCATTCTTTATTTGCAACTTTTCTTCCCCATATTGTGTTTCTTTGTTTTATGTTTTCTGTACTGCCTTGTCCATCAAATTTCTATTTTCTATTCTGAGTCTTCATTTATGCTTGTATTCTCTCTCCCTCTCTCCCTCTTTCACTTTCTCTTTTACACACACATTTTTCTGTATTTTCTTCCCTTCCACTGTGAGCTCTGCCGGTCCTCCTTCTCTACAGTAAGCTTTTGTGTCCCTTTCCTGAAGTTTTCACTGTCAAGATTATAGAGTGAATTACAGTATTTCTTTTTTATGAACTGAGAATTTAGAGCTCAGCTGGGGTGAGGATACAGCATGAACAAGGGAAGCATTTGGCATAGCCTGGGGGATCCAAGCATCTTGGAGACACCCATCTTGCCTACATTTAATGTTCATGTCTTTTAATGATGCTGTATAAAACTACAATGTCAACAGACCAGCCAATGTTAATCTTTTTTTAAATCAAGTAGGAGGGAGTCATGTATACTGAACTCTCCTATAAAAGAGGGAGAGAGAGAGAGAGATGATTTTTATGCTGGAGTTTGCTTCTGTAACCTGCAAGTTCTCCTCTGTTCCCATGCTCAACAATAGCTCTACATTAAGTAGAACTTTCTCTAGAATCATCAGTGTTAGAAAATATTTCATGTCCATCTCTCAGTGCTGTACATGAAAGCATCTTCCAAAACAAAGGAGAATACCATAAAAGTTAAGGATAATAGCCCGACTAGTGCAGCATTCTTTTCCCATAGTGGCCAAATGATGTCTTTAGGAAGTCAGCAGCCAGGACATGTGCAAAATACTGCCGATGGACTATGGGGAGGGGAGTACAGCTAACTCAAAATGCGGGGGATGAGGCAACCCACAATATTATATAAAGAATTATATATGCGTCCGTATATACTAGAGTGGTCTATTAGGCCAGATAGGCAGGGTATAAATTAAATAAATAAAAATAAAATAAATAATGTACTGTGTGGTCAGTAGTATCGTGCATATATACAAATGACAGATGTGGAATGGTGGAAGTGACATGTGAAGGGAGTAGATAAGAACTGTGAGAAGAAAAAATCAGGGATTACATATATATGACAAAAAGCGAGGTGGTGATTTTGGCCAGCTGGGCCCACAGGGGTGGTGCAGAAAGGCTGGGTAGGGTCTCAGAGGAGTACTGCAGGCATCGGTTTGGGCCTTCCTCCACCCCCTGTGGGCCCACCGGGGATGAAACCGCCAACTCCCTTCCCTTCCCACACCCTTCCCAGCCGTCTTCCACCCCCTGCAGGCCCAGCGGGCTGAAATCGCCAGAATATTTTTTTCCTGTTTTGCTCCCCTAAAAATTAGGTACTTCTTCTGGAGAACTGCATCTTATGGAGCAAAAAAATACAGTATTCTAAGGAATGTCTGAAAAGTCCAGTCTTTATAGAGGAAGTGTAAATGGTCATGCAGTGTATTAGCCTGATTATTCATATTTATAGTTTAAGAGTTATTGCAAATTTCAATACACCTTAGGTATACATACAAACGGTCTCTGGCAGCTTGTCCTAGCTCATGATGTTTTGATTGGAGATCAGGATGACTCACCATTTTGCTGAATCATCCTGCTTCATGAGTCGTCAAAAGTTGATGACTCACAAAGTACAAAGTTGCCCCCATGAAGCAACAAATAATGAAAAACATTTTTAAAAACACCCCCACCCCTGCCACCCCCACTGCCACCCCCACAGCACTGCTGCCACCCCACTCCACACCCCTACCCCCTCTGACACTTACAGTAAGGGGGTGTCAGCGGGGATGGAGGCTAATTTAGGGAGAGGAAGGGACTGGGGGTAGACTGTGAGGTTGGGTGACTGCCTATTGGCCCTCCGATCAGCTGATCAGTGGCCACTAGGCAGGATTTGTTTAAATTTATGAAGGACGAATAAAAATGGGAAAATATTCATTGACCTGTATTCGTCGGGACTTAAAATTTTATGAATACGGATCGACAAATATTTAATGCATTGGCTATGTTTGTCAAAAAAGCCAATATGTTTTTATATTCATCCCCATCTCTAGTTTTGATGTGAAAATGGATTTGTCACAACTTTTGCTTGCTTGCTTGCTTGCTTGCTTGCTTGCTTGCTTTTGCTTGCTTGCTTGAAGTATTCATGCCTATCTTTCTCCTCAAGAGGACCCAAGGAGGCTTTCAATATGAAAACAAACAAAATTAAATGCTAAACAAAATTATTAAAACATTTGAAATGAATTAAATACATATCAAGATTTTAAAATAGTGGATAAAGTTTAAAACCATTTTAAAAAACGCATTAAAAGCAAACACACACATAGAGCAGTATTCTTTTTAAAACACTTGCTTCGGCAGCAGTTACTGAGAAGAAGCCTCTTGAAAAGAAAAGTCTCTCCCTACTTGCAGAAGGACAGCAAAGATAGGGCCAGTCTGGTCTTTTATGGAATGATGTTCTACAGCTTGGGAGGAGTGACAGGGAAGCCCCTATCTGATGTACTCAACAAACATGCCTGTGAGGGCGATGGGACCGATGAAAGGGCAATGGACTTTTTCACAGTATCAACATTTTTACTGCCCGCTTACTACAGCTTTTTCCATTAAAGATACCACTAGCTTATATCCCACCAGCATACAGTATGATCAAAATTACAGAGTATTGTCTGACAGCTGCCACTTTTCCCATGTGTTGTTTTAGCATCCATTCACCTGTTTTGAAGAGAACCTTTTGAATTTTTTTGACCCTAAGTACATTGGGATCGTCAGGAAACCCTCCAAGAACTGTGTGATATAATGTCATGCACATGGATATCCAGAGAGCATTTGGTTTGCAGGAATCTGAAACCAAGCCCAGTATTTACAGGGTCATTTATGACAATAACTACCATAATTGCTATTGTAAAATATCATTACAACCCAGATTCAGAGAACTGTATTGTCTTGTGCAAACGACTTGTGCTAGCTCAGTGAACTTTTTCTTTGAACACCTGGTCTCAGTGCTGTATCACAAATAGCTTTTGAAAACGCCCTGAATGTTAAAAGCATTGTCCCATGTGGTATGGGGAACTGCTGTTTAAGAAAGACATGTTCAAGGTCCCTTGATTTCACACATCTATTTTCATGGTTCTTTGGACCTTGGTCATTACCATCCTATGCATGTTTTGCTTCCCTACCCCCACCTCAATTTCAATACCTGTTGGCAAGTCACTGAAGCAAAGTTTGTCATTCAGTAGGCACAGAATAAAAGGAGGGAAATGCATGTTGTACTTGCTTTTGATGAGAACTTGTGCTTGCTTCTTTTTGTAACCAAGCAGCCATTGTGAGTTACTCTATTCATCAACTAAATTTAAATCAGAGCTGTCTTTGTCTTGGGAAAAAAAACAACTTTGGGATTTAATTTATACTTTAATTGTTGCCACCTGCCAGTTGCTATTGGAATGGGCTTTGATTTGACCTTATTGCAAACCTTTAAAATAACTTATTATGCTATGGAACATGCTATTTATAAAACATCTGTCCCACTTTTGATTGAAAGAACCCGTAAATTACTTGAAGTTTTACTCATTCAAAACTAATCTTCCACCTCAAAGCCTGTCAGTACAGCACATCCCTTGATAGTTCTGTTTGTATCCTATTTGGCAAAATGAGAATAATACATTTTGACTCCCAACAAAAGAAACATTTTCAATACCATGTTTTGAAGTGTCTGGAAAAACAAAGCCAGCCCCCCCTCCTCTTTATTTTAGTCTCAGTAGGATATTACAAAATATTAATCTCTTTTATAGCTAAATGCCATCTGTGTAAAGCTGGACATTTTTGATGACTTGGAATCAATCAAGAGAACTAATTTTTTATTTGTATCTTCATGACAGGATATTTCATTTAGTGTTTTTGTTATTGTTTCAAAACATTCACCCCTTACTCATCTCATTTCTTTTTTATCGTTGGTTCATTTAGTAGACTTTGTTCTTTAAATATGCAGGCATATACAAATAGCAGATTTTGTTCTCTTATATAGTCGGTGTCCAGATCAGCAGCATCTGATTCGCTTAGATTTATCTGAGACTGGAGGTAGTTTCTTGTGCTGTCATAGAATACTTTTGTGAAGATACAGAGATGGCCAAGAAATTCCTGTGAGGAAAATAAACACAATGTGAATACCTGGTGACAGACCAGTATGGGCTGAAATAGGTACCCAGGATTTCAAAACCTCACAAAAATCAAAATATCTCCTCTTTCAGTGTTACTCACCATGAAATTTGTTTTTCACTTGGAGACTTGGAGAATTATAGCAATTCCCTTAAACACAACCAATGTTATGAAATCTAGCAGCCTCACTTGCATTATATGGCTATAGTGAAGAAAAAAGTAGGGATGTGGAAAAATCTCCCTAATTATTATTTTCTTTTTGAAACAGTCTGTTGTGAATTTTCCAGCCTTCATAAACATTCTCTTTTCCAGAGGGATAAGGAGAAAGCTAGTGCATTTTTCGTTGTGCTTCCCACATTTTTGCACAGAATACAGCAGCAGAAAGCTAGTGTGTTTTCCTAAACACACACACATACACAGAGAATGGGGGAGGTGGAATTGAGAGAGAGAGAGAGAGAGAGAGAGAGAGAGAGAGAGAGAGCAAATTCAGAAGGAACAAGTTGATGGATTAAGAAAAAAAATCAACCCATGTATTTCTATGTGTGCTACTCTTGCAGAAAGACATCACTTATCATGTTTTCCAGTAATACACATTTTTCAGAAAGATACACAAGTGAGCCTTATAAATAGACAAAATCTTTAAATAAGAGATCCCTAAATAAATGAATGAATAAATAAATAAATAAAGTCTCACAGTCATAAGGAGAACATTACATTATCTCACCAGCCATACAATGGCAAAAGTAAATAAATAAATTTACATCAAGCTTTTTTCTGTGAGTAAATGTTACCACCACGGAATCTCAGAGGACATACCAACCCAGAAGCTAGAGAGCTGTGTCTGTTCTCTACCTCAGCTAGAAATTCCTAACAAGATGCCTCCTAGTGACTAAAGTATGTAATGACATTATCCACATATCTCCCTTTTGTTTAGAGCAGTGGTTCTTAACCTTTGTTACTCAGGTGTTTTTGAACTGCAACTCCTAGAAACCGCAGCCAGCAGAGCTGATGGTGAAGGCTTCTGGGTGTTGCAGTCTAAAAACATCTGAGTAACAAAGGTTAAGAACCAGTGGTTTAGAGGAACAACAATTCACACAGGACTGATGAAACTTTAGATAGTTCATCTTGCAATCTAACAGACTTCTTAGAATAATGTCACTTCAGCATATGATGACCTCAGTGAAAGCATCACTGAAAGTTTTAAAAAATTATGGTTTATGCAGTGTTTCAGATGAACTTCAGTTTCCACATACAAATTAAACATTTGGCAATTGCACTTCTCTTGAATAGGAAGATGTCTTCAGTTTACTTTAACTATTCTGTATTCAGTCTCAACTGACTATTACTGGGTGTTCCATTTTGTCCTGTACTTGTGGTCTGCCATGTCTTTCTTTGATATATTTGTTATAAACTCACTCTTGAAGCTCCAAGTGTAGTAGTTTTCACAGCTTGTGTGGGTATGGAAAGCTCATACCTTCCCTTAACTTGGTAAGGTGACATTTTTCCCAGGTCAGTCAACTTTGTAATTAAGATTCTTCTTGAGGAATGAAAGAGTGTTCTGATTTTAACTCCTATTAACAATTTGTCTGGATCATATTCAGTAACTGCTATCAGTCGTATTGATCTGTAGTTCTTAAAAGCAATTACCAAATCAAGTTTCTTTTCTTTTCTTTCTTTAAAAGTAACTTGACTGCTTTATGCACATCCCTGGATGTTTTACTGTGGTAACTAGTCCAGATAATATAATTCTAGCAGCATGTTATGTGGTTGTGACTGGTCAGCACTAGCCATTATGGGCTCATTAGGATCACAAAATGTAATGACCCTGTTCACTAACTTTATAGAGCAGTTTCGTAATCAGAATATAGGAGAATGTAGGACTAGGTTTAGTAACTACAGCTTTATGGAGACATCTTGCAAATACTGACCTATATGGGGATGGGAGGAAGAGAGATTTATCTCTGGCTGGTTTGCAACAGATTATGAAGGTTTCTGTCCCCATTTTTAAACAACAATGCACACAATTGCTAGCAATGTTTTTAAAAAGTTTCTTCTATGGCTGGTCATCCACTCTCTGCATGTCTCTCCATGTCAGTGATCATTGCTATTAAAAATGAGTATTAACTGGTCAGCTCTTCCTGGAACTTGGGTATAAATTTGTGTTTTATATACTAGATCCCAACTATGGCTTGCAAGTTAAAAGAAATAATAAGTTCATGCTCATCTTTATCAAGCAAACAAATAAACAAACATAGTAGTTTACCTGCCTTATTCCATCAAATCATCTGTTCCTTAGCCTAAAGTGATGCTTTCAGTTTTCTGGTGACATTTCCCTTCTTTTGTCCTGATTTTGTAACGAAAATCATGTTTCACCTGCATGGTCCCAAAACATCACTAGGAATTGACTTTATGGTGCATAATGAATAAGGTCTTCATAATTTGGAAGTAACTTAATGGCGTATAATACACAGGGACTAGAGAGGACTTGTTCTTTGGTTGATTCTTCTCCATGGCACATCTTGTCCTAAATAATTATGTGTCATCAGTTCCACCTTACATTGACTCTTGCCAGAGATTCTAGCTATAAAGTAAGGAGAAACTGTTTATCAGTCCCTCCTTCTCGTGATGCTGAGGGACCATGCAGCTGGTCCAAAATCTGGCTCTTCTCCTGTGAGGTACAGTAGCAAATCAAACTCCCAACCCCTGGCTCCATAGCTGGGAGCTCGACCCACTGAGCTATCTAGCCAGCTCCCTATTAGAGACCAAAACAAACATTAGCCATAGAAATATAACATGCTTTCCAGATTGATTTGATTATTCAAAGATATCACTGAAACAAACAAAGAAACAAACAAACCCAGCTGTACTGAACATATTTGGGGTCTGGCCAAGAGGTGAACCAGTGGTTTGAATCTATCAATAATAATGGAAGTGACAGTTTAAAAGAAAGCACCCTGCTGGTGTATCCTTCCTTGTTAGGTAATGGGTGCTTTTGCCTGGTTACTATAGAGACAAAATATGATTGTAAAAGCAGCTGCTTAGCAGCTGTGGCCAGTTAAGAGAGCAGGTGGTTGGCAGTGAGGAATTTGCCAAAGGGAAGACTTAATTCCAGAAGATAGGAACAGTTTTAAAAATCCTGAGAAGTTAAGCAAATGAATGGGGCAGGAGGGTAAGAAGGACATTTAAATGTGGGAGGAAAAAAACTAATCAAGGACAGCAAAGTTATGAAAAGCAGTAGTGCCAAGAAAGGTAAATGAACAATATTCAGAATACAAATGCATTTTCCCAAGAGACATGTTCAAACAGAGGAGTTCAAACCTTCACATATGGAAATACCTTTACCATGCTATCCTTTCTGTACAGAGATTATTCTTCAGGGAGAAAGAAAACCATAAAGGTGAAGCATGCAAAAAACCACCAAGCCCTATAATGAGACTAATGCAGATGTTATTTGAGATAAAAGGGAGGAGATCCAAGGGGTGTGCACAGATGTGTGCTGTGGACATTCCTTTTTCAAATAGTAGGTCAGGGAAGAACCAGCCTATGAGGGCTTGGGCAAGTTGCCTAGCCCCATGGAACCCCTAGAAGAAGGGGATGATACATACTTTTGAGCATGCTATACTTAGAAAACTCAGAGAGGGGTTGCCATAAGTTGACTTGATGACATGCAATTATTATTAATGTTTTTAGGTCATGACTGTGACAGATTACATTAATGCTCAACATATACTTTTCATAGATTTGTTACATGCCATCAAGTCAATTCCAGTGGGGCAAAGTGGGTCATGCCAAGCAAATATCTTGAAATATGTTTTTCTTCCACAGACATTCCTCACTTAGTGACCTACTTGTTTAACGACCACTCAGACTTAAGACCCGTATGCCCCTTGTAAATGCACGCTTGTGTCTTCACCATGCCCCTTCTTGACTGCACGTTAATTATTACTCCCATATTGCTCCCCTGCTTATTGACGAATTTGCTTAACAACCTAGCTGTAGGAATGGTTGTTACATGAGGAGTGTCTGTAGTGCAACTGTGAATATCCTACAACTGTATAATACTGTTTAAAAATGAAGTCCCCCAAACACGCATCTATGCAGACATGAACTTCTATCAGCCCTAGACAGGACAGCCAATAGCAAAGGACATTGAGAGTTGTTGTCAGAGTGTGAAAGATGACCAACTCTTCTTTGGTGGTTATGACCTCTTCCCCCCCCCAAATAAAACTAAGCTTAAATTAAACTAAGCTTACATTCCAGTAGCCTGGAATCACCTGTTGTTGTTTAGTCGTTAAGTTGTGTCCACCTCTTTGTGACCCCATGGACCAGAGCACGCCAGGCCCTCCTGTTTTCCACTGCCTCCTGGAGTTTGGTCAAATTCATGTTGGAATCACCTACCAATACATTTAATCATGCCATTCTTCATTTGCTGTGATTTTTAACCTCTGCTTTGACTGTACCCTTATGTTTATTTATGGCTAGTAAGTCTCAATGGTCACAACAGCCTTTTTTTGCTTATCAGGATAAAGCGTCAATTCTGTCTTTCCAAGCAGTGTCTAAAATTCTTGTTTGTGACCGCTCAATATATGGTTGAAGGAAGGAAGGAAGGAAGGAAGGAAGGAAGGAAGGAAGGAAGGAAGGAAGGAAGGAAGCAAGCTACTCCAGGTGGTTTTTCAGCTTTGCAGAAAGTTTTCAGAGTATACAGGGGACTGCAGAAATAAGAGTGGATTTTGAATTCTGGTGGAAAGAGTGGGATCCAGCAGAACTCCACCACTGAATTCTTGTCTCAGCTACTGCCGAGGGCACTTGCCTGGAGAAACATAGCAGATGTGGCCACTGGCTCAAGTTTCAAATGAGAATAAGCACAAACTCCATCATTTTTGAAAGCTAGTGGGTAGAGTACCAGACTGTGAGTCAGGAGACCTGGATTCAAATATCTGTTCAATCATGGAAGTTAGCTTGGGGGGGTGGAAATGTTATAACTACTCCTTAAATATCTCAGATACCTTGAAAACCTTATCAGGGTCTCCATAAATCAGAAGATACATAATACATACTGTCATGCTCATACTCATACTTTTCATTCCACATTTCAAGGTGCTCAGGGAAGTTAAGATCCATTATCACTACTGAGCTCAAGAAAAAAAAAAACATTGGTCCCATGGCCTCTTTGGAATTATAATATTAGGTTCCAAAATGGCACTTGGCAGGTGAAAGTTGATAAATATTAGAGCTAAGAACAGGCAGCACTTCTTTCTCCTGTGGCTATAAAATTTACTCTGTAGTTTTATATAATAAAGCACGAATAAGATAACTAAGTAAACCATGGGAAATGTGATTATGTACCAAAGGCAGGCAAAAATGCAGAACTAGATTTCCAGTGAGTTAGTTTTAAATTGGACAATTGTGTCTTCCATCTTTTTCATGTTTATTTTCTTGTTGTGTTTTTATTTAGAACTGCTAGGTGAAAAGGACATTAAGGTTAATAAATAAGTCAGTCAGAAAAGGTCTCCAAGAAGGTGGTGAAGGGATGGATCTTGGTGGCTTCATTGCCAAATTGTCTCTTATCATTGTTCACCATGGAGAAAGGTATAATGAGCAAATATGTGAAAAATGCAGCATTGGCTATTGTCGGAGTACATCGTCTCTGAACATGTGCTGTATCAGGTTCTCCCAACAGCTGTGCCTGTGTATCTCCATCCAAGAATGTCAGCTGAATCCCAGACCTTTACTCTGTGGGTTGCCAACAGCAGAACATTGTTCCAAATTACACTGACAATATAAACAAGCATGCATTTGTGATTATATTGAGACTACTAAAGTTTGTACAGTGGTTTTTTGACCTAAGGTCAGATTAAAACCTGGAGGTTCAGCATGTATTGACCAAAAGGACCATCCAGTTGCCTTCAAAGCTATAATCCTATTAAGGCACAATGCTGAGAGATTCAGCATGGTTTAATTTGAGTCACATAATTCCTCTGAGCATTTTTTTTTCTTTTTGGACAAATCAGAAAATGTCACTATATTTCACTTACCAAAGTTAATTCAATACCATTAATTTGCCTCACGTTTCATGCAAGGAGGTACATCATAGAACATGATTTTGACAAATCCACTAAATAAATTCCCTTAAGCTATAGCCAAAAAGTCAATAAAATCGAGAGCTAGATTTGTATTAATTGTGGATTTTCTGGCGGAACAGCTTACCTTAGATGTATAAATGAGAAAGGCTTAATCTTTTATTCTTACCACTGAGTGGCCTTTAAACTTTAGGTTTCTACTTAAGAGCACCTACCAAGTGACAACTGTATTGACATTTGTCATGAAAAGTGCTTTAACTGCCACCTGCTTTCATCACCTAAAGGGGGGAAAAATTCCCAGGCACACTTAAAAGGAAGAGCTTCAAAAGACCTTAAAGTCAATTCAGTTAACCAACCAAAAAAGGAAAGGGAAAATTACAACATTAGCATGAAAATATTATAACTGTAAGCCATACAATTATGATAATTCACAGAATGATAAAAAAACGAGGGTACTCCTGAGAATATGACATAAGAGACAAATTCTTCATAGACATTAGAGCCCTCTATGACATAAGCAGTAACTATTGGGGGTAGCACCTCTTTTGATGAATTGCCACTGATTAAAGGCAAAAAGGCAGAATATTATGAATACATGTAGCTAGATCTATATACTTTCCTGGCTCTGTTGATTTTACTAGAAGCTCAACTGCTGACTAGAGAAGAGCCAAAATAACAGGTAATGAAAGAAAGAGGTACTGGAGAGGAAAGGCAGCAGACATAGGCCTGTGGAGGCATTAAAGATGCAGGACAAATAACTACATGAGGAGGGAGCATTCTCCCCCTGTCCTGTTTATGTCATTGGGATCATGCAATTACCAAGAAGTCTGGGAAAATACATTTTTGCTCATGTGGAGGTGCTCCAAGTCACCAAGACTGCTGGAAAATCCATATTCTCCTTCATTTGAAGTGTATCCACATGAACAAAAATACATCCCCTTCAGACATGTTGGTAATCACGTGATCTAAGCAACAATGCCAAGGTGGACAGGATAAGAGCAGTCCCTCCATATGCATTCATTTGTTTTGCATTAGTAATGCCTGATTTAAGGCTCTCATGATAGATTTTGTGGAAGAGATTGACCTTTCAGAAAAAGGTCATGGCACTTTGCCATGTTGAAGGCAGCACAGTTCTATGCACAGCTACTGATCAATAAATCCTACAGAGCCCATTGACACCAATTTCCATATAAGAATCATATATTCATAGAATAATAGAGTTCAAAGGGACCTATAAGGTAATCAAGAAGAACCCTCTGCTCAATGTAGGATCCAAATGAAAGCACATCTGACAGGTGGTTGTCCAATTTTCCCTTGGATGCCTCCGGCATCAGAGTGTTCACTGCCTCTCAAAGTAACTGGTTTCATTGCCAAACTGCTCTCAACAGTTAGTAAGCTTTTCCTGATATTTAATTAAAATCTGGCTTCCTGTAACTTGAGTCCATTATTGTGGCAAAGTTTGGAATTTATGATAACATTTATTTATTTGTTTGTTTGTTTGTTTCTTTCTTTGTTTATTTTCCCAGCTTCAATGAATCTACTCTGGGCAGCTTACATTTCAAATATAAAACAAATTTTAAAACACATAATACCAAGCAACATTTGTTGTTTAGTCGTTAAGTCGTGTCCAACTCTTCGTGATCCCATGGAACAGAGCACACCAGGCCCTCCTGTTTTCCACTGCCTCCTGGATTTTGGTCAAATTCATATTGGTAGCTTTGATGACACAGTCCAACCATCTCCTCCTCTGTCAGCCCCTTCTCTTGCCTTCACACTTTCCTGACATCAGGGTCTTTTCCAGGGAGTCTTCTCTTCTCATGAGATGGCCAAAGTATTGGAGCCTCAGCTTCAGGATCTGTCCTTCCAGTGAGCACTCGGGGTTGATTTCCTTCAAAATGGATACGTTTGTTCTCCTTGCAGTCCAGGGGACTCTCAAGAGTCTCCTCCAGCACCACAATACAAAAGCATAAATTCTTCACTGGTCAGCCTTCTTTATGGTCCAGCTCTCACTTCCGTACATCGCTACTGGGAAAACCATAGCTTTGACGATGCGGGTCTTTGTAGGCATGGTGATGTCTCTGCTTTTTAAGATGCTGTCTAGGTTTGTCATCACTTTGCTCCCAAGAAGCAGGCGTCTTTTAATTCTGTGGCTGCTGTCAGCATCTGCAGTGATCATGGAGTCCCAGAAAGTCAAATCTGTCACTGGTTCCAAATCTTTCCCTTCTAATTGCCAGGAGATGATGCGACCAGTGGCCATGATCTTAGTTTTTTGTTTGTTTGTTTGTTTTGATGTTGAGTTTCAGACCATTTTTTGCACTCTCCTCTTTCACTCTTATTAAGAGGTTCTTTAATTCCGTCTCATTTTCTGCCATCAGTGTGGTATCATCTGCATATCTGAGGTTGTTGCTATATCTTCCAGCAATCTTAATTCCATCTTGTGATTCCTCAAGTCCTGCCTTTTGCATGATGTATTCTGCATATAAAGTATATGCTGGGGGACAATATACAGCCTTGTCATACTCCTTTCCCAATTTTGAACCAATCAGTTGTTCCGTATCCAGTTCTAACTGTTACTTCCTGTCTCACATATAGATTTCTCCAGAGACAGATAAGATGGTCAGGTACTCCCATTTCTTTAAGAACTTACCGTAGTTTGTCCACACATTCAAATAATGCTGTGTAGTCAATTAAGCAGAAGTAAATGTTTTTTTCTGGAACTCTCTGGCTTTCTCCATAATCCAGCACATGTTAGCAATTTGGTCTCTAGTTCCTCTGCCCATTTGAAATCCAGTTTATACTTCTGGGAGTTCTTGGTCCACATACTGCTGAAGCCTATCTTGGAGGATTTTGAGCATAACCTTGCTAGTGTGTGAAATGAGTGCAATTGTACAGTAGTTGGAGCATTCTTTGGCACTGCCCTTCTTTGTGGGATGTAGACTGATATTTTCCAATCCTCTGGCCACTGTTGAGTTTTCCAAACTTGCTGGCATATTGAGTGTAGCACAAAATGGTGCTTTAATTTCTCCAATTGAAATCTCTAATGCTGTTTAATATCTATATGAGGCCGCTGGGAGGGGTCATCCAGGATGTGGGGCTTTGTGTCATCAGTACTCTGATGACACACAGCTCTATATATCCTTTCTTCCAACAGCTGTGGATGCCGTTACATCCCTTGAGTGCTGCCTGGGAGCTGTACTACAGCGGATGCAGGAGAATGGATTGAGGCTGAACCCCAGTTCTTTCAATCTTTCCTTATAGGGACTGCTTTCCAGTCCTCTGATCCTCCTTGTTGTTCACATCAGAACTTGTTCCAAGTTTGTCAATATCGTTCTTAAGGTGTTGTGCTCAGAACTGGAGACAGTACTGAAGATGAGGCCTAACCAGTGCCAAATAGAGGGGGATGAATACTTTACAAGATTTGGACACTACTGTCAATGCAGCCTAAAATAGCATTGGATGTTTTTTGCAGCCATATTCCACTCTTGGCTCACATTCAGATTTTCTTCCTTATTAGGTTGAAACATTTTACTACTCATCCAAGTAGCTACTTCAGTCTGAGGAGAGTTGGTAGGAGATCCCTGATATATCCTCCACATTGGTTTCACTTCCCCCTGGTCTGAATAGTCAGTCTCCTTAGATGGACACATTGTGTGGGGAGGTGTGAGTGAAAATCCCACTTCTGCAGTCCTTCTCCATCCATTGTCACGGGTTAACAGTGGTATTTCTGGTGGGTGTGGTCCTCATCTTTCTGGGGATGGATGAAAGGGCAGCATTATAAGTAGGAGACAGATTGCACCTAAGGCCTCGACTTTAGTGAGGGATTTTCAATATGCACATGTATGGCCTTCCTGACCCTTCTCTCAAACTACCTATCTTCTCAGTCCAAAATGAGCACATCTTGGTCATCAGATGAATGTTCTTTGTCCTTCTAATCAAGGAGCACTGCTGATTGTAGTCCTGAGCCATTGCCCCTCCTGTGCTGGGTCAATCTCCTGTTTAGTGGCTGTTTGGTTTATCCAGTGTAGAGCTCTGAATACTCCTCTTTGCACTGGACTGCATATACTATATTGCTCCAGTTGTGCTTTGGTGTCTGGTCTTTTGGGTGGATTAGTCTCTGCCTTAGTATGTTTGTGTGTTTGAAGTGCATGGGTATGTGGTGTTTATCAAAAATCCTTTTGAGCTTTTCAGACACACCCACCATGTAAGGAATGATCAGGTTCTTCCATTGGCTCTGGGTCTCAGACCCATTGTCCTGCTGGGTTGGGACATTGCCTTGTTAAAGGCTCATTTTTAAAAGCCCAACAGTGAGTATACAAATACTAAAGAGGCTAAACAAATATCATACTAAAAAAACATAAGCAGCACTAAAACATATTCAAAGCAATAAAATTACAACAATCCATTAAAAAAAAACACCAGTCAGGCAGCTTGTCACTCAGGGAAAATTTGCTTGAAAATAAAGATTTTCACTTGCTTGTGGAAGGACAATAAAGATGGGGCTAGCCTAGAGTAGATTAGTCTGGCAGAATTTGTTGTTGAAAAATCCATGTTGGCTTCTGGTTATTATTGCATTGTTTTCATGGCACTTGCAGTATTCATTTTAAATACAAAAATTAAAAATAAACAACTTGTTACAATAATAGAAAGGAACTGCAATATTTGAATAATAGAAAGGAACTTCAATATTATTTTCAACTGCATTCTGTACATTCAATAAGAAAAAAAAGGTATGAACATGCCAACATGAAACTTTTAATGAAAGGCTCAGAAATCTCGACAAACTTTATTATAACTTTGCAAACAATTTAGTGGTGCAACTACATCTTTAAAAGTGTGTTTTGCCAGTTTTTAAAGTCACCATCAATCAGGTTTAAAATCACAAAGACCATGGGAAATACTACAATGCAGTGATTTGTTAACAGTGTCCCCTGGGCTATCTGTAAAAAGTGAAAGGACCAAGGGTGGCAACTCCAGAGACTATTGAACCTACAACTTTCTCACTGTGTGAACTGCAAGGAGATTGATAGGCATTTGTGCTTTTGCCACAAACACCATCACAAGAATAGAGATGGCACACAGCATAAAAAGGAAGTGTCAGAATGGAGCACATGAAAAAAGCAAATTGTGAGACTAAGGTGCAACACTGACTTTCTTAGCATATGAGACCATTATAAGAGGGGAACAGCAGCAGAAGATAAAATAGTGGTAGAAGCCTTACAACATTATCAAAACAAAATGTTAGAAATGTGAATTACTAGAACTCTGATTATCTTGTATGTTGACTAGAATGGAACATTTGTTTGCGAATGACCCCAAGGGAGCAAGTATTATTCTCTAATGGAAAATGAGAACAAAAATGAATCAACATCAAAAGTTTGCCTCAGTTGGGAGCTGACAACAGAATCAGGGAGGTACCGTATCCCTTTTTACTGAGGGAACATGTACAAACAAATTAAATATTAACTAAGGAGAAAATCTAACCAACCAAATGCTAAATAACAGAGACAAATTGAGACAACCTGAAAACCTAGTTGATGTCAACTGTAGTTTGCAAAATATTCCAGTTTTTGGTGGCTCTGAGGAAAGGAATTCTACTGAGATTCTACTTGAGTGTGAAACACTAATTTCATTTTTGAAAGAATCAGAAAGATAGGATGACTCTAGTCGATGAAATATTAGATTCCAGAGCCACAGACAAGCCTTAACAGACAAAAGAGGTAAATTAATGTCACTTCTTTGATGTGTGAAATGAGAATAGGTGCAGAAAGCCACAGTTAACAAAAACAAAAATGCACACCATTCTGTGTAATCAGGTATCAGCTTTACTGTGTACCTTATGTTTAAAGGATATTAGGGGAGTAGAGATTTTCCATTCACAAAGAAACATAACCTGTTATGGCTCTTGCTGAGCAGGCTTGTTTGAGGAAACTACAGTAAATAGAAACAAAAGAGCTTATTTAGTTACCCACAATACTAAGCAACCAAAAGCGTGCAGAGGAAGTCATAAAAACACATTGTAAACCCTTATTTATCCTACAAAGGCAACATAGGAAAGTATTTTATATCATGTACTACTACATTTGTCAACCTTGGACTCCTCTGGAGAGAGGAATAAGCTGCACTCCTTGCAAGTCAGAAATCCATGATGGACATGTTACGACTCTGGCAAGGACAGACAAATAGTTGTGCTTCTTGAGAGCAAGAAGGAATATGGATAACAAGGTGAGGTCAATTATGAAAAATAGGGAAGAGACTGGCAAATGGAGATGGTGGATGACAGCAAGTATCTAGGCCAAGGAAACAAATGGTTTGAAACTCAGCTGAGGAATTTTACACAGGAGTGCATAATCCCTCTGTCAATAACCTGGTCTTCACTATATTTAAGCAGGTATTAGGAGCTTGGAGTCAAATATGGGGACAACAGGCATGTCATGCTAGAAATAGACATTAGACTAGAAGAGGGAAATTCTGAACTAATGGGAGCATGTGAATGTCACAGCAAGAGCTTTCCTTACCTTTGGGAATGTGCAGACCTGCTTCCTTTGTTTGGTCTTTGTTCTTTGTTCTGGAGGATTCAAACAAGAGATTTCAAGTCTGATTTCATAAACATGGAAAGATTGGCTCAGTTAACCCTCTGCAACATTAGCATGCCTTCAGCTGTAACTATGGGCTACCTCTGTCATCTGTTTCTGGCTGACATTTTAAGGTAGGGCAGTGCTGAGAAGCATTTGTTATCAGGGTCCGAGAACAGGACCTGAGTTGTCTGGAAGGGTCCTTTCTGGCCTTAATTGTTATAGTTGCAAGAAGGAGGAGTAGGAGAAATTATCCATAGGTATACAGTGGTGCCTCAATTTACGGACATCCTGACTTACGACAATTTCAAGTTATAACCAGCTCCAGCCACAAAATGTTGCTTTGATTTGCGGCTGGAGCTTCCAGTTACGAACAGCAAGAAGCAGGGGAAAAAGACGGCAAATTCAAATTATTAACTGTTGGTAGGCGAAGAGACTGCTTTGTAGCTCTTTTGCCCTAACAGTTAGAGTGAGTGTGATCGAAGGAGGCTTTGGACTGCCTGGTAAGGTAAGGTGCTGCTTTCTGCTTTTTAAAAACTGTTCTGGGTGGGTTTTGCAGTGTGGTTTTGGGCTGGGGGGTTATGTTTCTGTGCTGTGGTGGGTCTTGGGGGGTTTTTGGTATCCCCCCATTTCTGATGGGTCTTTGGGGGTTTGCTTGTTTTGGGGTTTTTTCCCTCATTTCTGATGGGTATTGGGTGGTTTCCTTATTTTTTGTTTTCCATTTTCCCATTTCTGATAGGTCTTCGGGGGTTTGTTTGCTTTTGTTTTTTTCCCCATTTCTGATGGGTTTGCTTGCTTTTTGCTTTGCTTTTTTTGCATTTCCAATGGGCCTTGCATTCTTTGCTTGCTTTTTGCTTTGCTTTTTTGCATTTCCAATGGGTCTTGCATGCTTCATTTGCTTTCTGCTTTGCTTTTTTTGCATTTCCGATGGATCTTGCATACTTCGCTTGCTTTTCTTTTCTTTTCTTTTTTTTTTTTTTTGTACACCCCTTTGGTCGGAACAGATTAATTGCATTTCCGCTGGGTCTTGCAGTGATTTGATTTTTTTTTCTTTTTTGGTGATTTTTTTCTTCAGCTGGAACAGATTAATTGCATTTCAATGGGAAATGGTGCTTTGACTTATGACCATTTCGAGTTACGGCCAGAGTTCTGGAACCAATTAAGTTTGTAAGTCGAGGCACCACTGTAATTATAAAAATCAGGGTTGTGCTGGCCTATCATATCAATGTTGAAGTTGAGAATCTTCCAAGGAGATTTGAAGAAGGCTGTAACTCTATTTTAGCATGAACATGAATGTATAACAGAGATTCAAAAATAGATTTTTAAGTCCTCAGTGCCCACAGCCTTCAAGGGCAAACCTCTGGGCTCAGATTCAACTGTTTACATGTCTCTAGTTGTTCCCATCCTAATTATCAATAAGTGTGAATTTTGAGAAAGTCATATCAGAACCAATGGACACAAAATCTTTCTCCATCCCTAACATCTCTTATGGCTTGGTAGCTGAAAAAGGGTTTCCAGATGAGGAGTACAGACAATAAGATGCTGCTAAGATCAATAGCCAAAAGTGTAAAATTGAATATTGGGTAACATTAAGGAAGAAATCAGCCTCAAGTGGGATGGTTATGTAAAGAAGGCTTGTTTCTTTAAGCCATTCCCAAATGATTGGCAAAATATTCTTTTCTTTGGTATCAAAGGAATGAATTATTGTTCCACGTGATAATACTGAACAGATTGCAAAAGGTGCCAATTTCAGAGTTCAGAAGTAACAATTAAGAAACAAACAAATGAACAAGAATCTTCTTTTTTGTTCCCATTGGCTATTGAATGCCGCCATGGCTCTTTTGATTTTGCCTATGGCAGCTTCAAACAGTGATGCTGAGCTGCATTCAGTCGATTCTCTGAGATCTTTCACCAGGAGACTTCTTTGCTTTCTGATCATATAGTCTAATTTATTTTACCTTGAATAATTGATTTAATAATTAATTAAAACTATTCTTACCTCATCTTTCTCCTTAAAAAGGACTCAATATGGCTTATATTAAAAGACAATATTTAAAAGCTAAAACAGTACATATACAAACAGTTAAAAAAAGAAGCAGCAAATGCCACACTAAAAATGGTAAACTAAATCAACATCCAAAGCACATTCAAAGCAGTAAGGCACAACCATCCATTTAAAAACCACCCTCGGATAGCTAATCACTAAGGCAAGACCTGTTGAAAGAGAAAGGTCTTTGTTTGCTTGAGGAAGGATAGCACTCCTGCTACACTCCTCTTTGATCTCTCTGTCCTCTCTTCATGGCCAATCCCCACCATTAGACTGGGTGAGGCAACTGCTTCATGCAGCAGCATTTTGGGGATGGAAAATACAGCAGGACTCCTGTATCCATTGAGGATCATTTCCAAACCCCACCATAGATGCTGAAAACTGTGAATAGTGAGTCTTTTATATAACATAGTCTGTTGGACCAAGGGTTCTCCCTGTACCTGTAATTTTTATCTTGACTGGGCCTTTCTGAGATACAATAACAATAACTGCGATGGCTAGCAGTGATGATACTCTGGAAGGTAGTGAGGGTCACCTCAACCTGGCGGAGACTAGGTGAAGTTACCTATATAGCATAGTCTCTAGTTCCCTCTAGTGGCCAGTTCTGGCAACTACATCTTGGAAATGTATATTTCTAGGTCTTGTTTTTTTAAAATATATGTTTTAATATCAGTTTATAGATAAGTGAAACCACAGATATTGATCCCATGGATACTATATAACACTTTTCCCATTGTCCCTGCCATCCTTGATAGTCTTGTGCAGGCAATTTATTATAAGGGAGCAGTGCTATCTCCTCCCACCCAGTTTTAAGACTTTCCCTCAGTCTGTGACAATGAAAAAGGAAAATGGAAGACAGCTTCTTTGGCAGGGTGAGGGGAAGGAAAGAAAAGATTAACATGCAATGAGTGGTGACAAGTGATGGCAGGGTATCCCCCGGTCCTGCCTTATAAAAATAAGAGGAAATAAAGCAACTTACTTTGAAAATGAGAGCAGAATGCATTGCCCCTTCTTGCCACTGGAGGAGAAGCAAGCAACCATATGCCTTGCATTGGCTATTTTTTCAGACAAGCAGTTTTCCAGGCCATCCCCTACCCTAACGCCTTGGCTCGAAGGAGAGCCTCCTGGAGTCCTGCACTGAAGAGATGTCCAGGGACAGGAATAGGATTCTCTCCTTCTCCCTTAGTGGTGGGAATGGGCAGTGTGCTCCTCTCTGGTGATCTTGTCCATTGGTTGACATTGGTCATGATTACTGCAGCTACTGATGCACATCTTTTTTTTTCTTTTCTCCCCTCCCCCCAAAATAAGGTGCTCTTGCTACCTAGATCAGAGGAATGACATCCTGTAAGTTCACCACCACTGTTCTCATGTTCTTCTTTTTTTCAAAGTAAGTTGTCTTTTGCTCCCCTTCTTTGTCTATGCCTGGGAGTTGGGACAACAGTGCTTCTTCTTTCTATCCTTCCACATGCTGCATGATGATGGGGTTTGCTGATTTTCTGTTGCTGCCTCCACTCCTGTGGCAGGGGAAAGGAAAATACTTCCTTCTCCTTTGGGGGCATGTGACTGCTTGCAGGAGACAGCACAGATCTTCCCTCCTCAAGCAACAGGAGAATTTGCACTGTGCCACCTCTGTGATCTTATCATTAACTTGAAGCCTTTGTTGCCAGCATAGGTTGCTAATTATACAAATAATGATTCAGTATTTACTCTTCTGGAGAAAGACTAAGCTGGAAGGCTTTGTGGTCTAGGACAGGCCAAGCTGTGGTCTGACTTCCTGTTAGGAGCCTTGTGGTGCAGTGGTTAAAATGGAGTACTGCAGTGAAGACTCTGCTCACAACCAGAGTTCACTCTGGATGGATTCAGGTATCCAGCTCAAGGTTTACTCAGCCTTCCATTATTTTATGCTTGGTAAAATAAGTATCCATCTCACTGGGGAGAGGGGCAATGTGTAGCTTGCATAGTTAAATTGTAAACCACCCAGAGAATATTTTAAACACTGTGGGGCAGTATATATGCATCATAATTTGCTTGCTTAGAGGTATCTGTAGGTGTGGGTTGGAGAAATGGAATTTCCAGAGTGGACAGTTATGGAATTTGGAGTCTAAAACAAAATAACAACAAATGGCATGTATCTAAAGTAATGGCATCTTCTTGGGCAGCTGAATTTTTCAGAAGCTTTCTCATAGTCAGTAGTGGAATCAGTGAAATCCATATGTCATGTCATGGCCTCTCTCCCTTAGGCAAAATAATGCTTCCCTGGTTCCAGATCTTCCTTTGAATCCAAGCTGCCCCTTCTGACTGGCCAACTGGTGACTTGCTACAGGATTTTGAGTACTTATTGACTTAGGCTTCAGCACAAAAGAAAAGTGATAAGGCATCTACCTACAAGGTTATGAAAGGAAATGGATAGCTTCAAAGTGTCTTCTCCCTCTTGAGAGATCTTCTGCCAGTGGTTAGGATGGAACATTTCAATTCCACATTTTAAAAAAAGAGAAACATGCTCAATTAATAGCCAGAGACTATGGGTAAAAAAATCTTATGAAACCTGAGGCTTAAACATAGTGGAAGAATTGTACAACCATGTCAATATATCTGGATTTTATTGACATTGTGAAGCACCCACTGTTTTCTCAATTTTTAAACTACATATCTATTGCAATAATGTAAACATGTACAAAACTAGTTTTAGGAAATATATAGACTTTGTCAGATGTGTATCCTTGGTTCTGTAAAATAGTCTTCTTGGCAATCACACTGCATTTTGCAAAGTACATCATAGTTTAACATATACGTGCCAAACTGTGGCTCATAACACATACACCTGAAAGAGTGAGAAGGATCATATAGCATTTTAAATCAGCCTGTTCTAGGAGCAGCAGATTCTAATTTTGACCTTGAATACCTGGCTTTTAAGAAACTATCCAACAGAGTTTTTGCTTGCCACAACACAACAGGGAACTTGTATTTGGTGTCTGTTGTGATTCAAGAATTTATTTTGATTTTTTTAAAAATTGAGGAAAAACAAACAGATGTTTTCCATCTAATACTTGAATGGTGTGTACTCATTGCAAAACCTAAAAAGCTTACAGTTCCACAATAATCTAAGGAAATGCCTGGAAGGGAAATGTCCTCTTCTCCAACAGGCAGCCTGTGTGCACCAACCCATGGAATCTAGTGGTGCAGACCCTTCTGAGCAAATTTGCAGGTGGGGAAAGGGGGATGCAGAGAGTAGGGAACTTTTTTTCTTATCAGTGTCAGTGAAAAGAAGCAAATCCTTTTTTTAAAGGAAATACCAAACTTGTTTCAATTGCTTGTAGGCCTGTTACTGACAGCTCACAATATAGAAGTGAACCACATCAAGCCATGTAGGGCCTCCAAACTGAGTGCCTACACCCAATTTATGGAGCAAGCTTAGCTAATTAACTCCTTATCTCCAGCTGTTGTTCCATCCCGATTCCCTTCCACTTGTCCAGGACTTATACTGCTAAGCACAGGCCTTGTACAGACACAGCACTGTCCCCACACTCATTGGTCACAGAAAGACCGATGCGGGAATGGTAGTGTGCAAAAGTGAACCATACAGCCTTCTGTCAGCTGCTGATCAACAGCAGAGGTATTAGCAGAGATTCCCTTGGAAGTGACAACAGATACATTAATAACAAAATGTCTGGTGCCTTTTCTATGAACAGTCACATATGAGTAAGACCAGAAAGAAATAACTTTCCCCTCCTCTTTCTGTGGTCTCTTCTAAAGCTTTTCATTTCTTTGTTTCCACCACACCAGTCCCCAAAACCTCTGGATCATTTCTCCTTCAGATTCTGTGAGGATGGCAAGTAGATATAAGTTGGATTCAAAAATTTTGAATGTTTAGTGAAAAAATGTGAGTGGCAGGAAGCTTTTTTTGAATCTGAATGGACAGGCATCCACATTAGCAAAAGGCAAACAAAATGACCAGGGACAAACACATCCATCTAACCTAGCTAGACTGTGCTCTTATTTTATGCAGGCCCCTTAATCTTCAAATCTTCAGTTCTCTCGGTTGGTTATCCAGTCCCAGCAGCTTTAACTTTTTCTTTGTTCCAGGGATCGCCCCCCACCTCTCCATTTCTCTTACCACTGCCAATCTCTCTGTCTCTGTCTTTCTCATTTTTCCTTTCTTTGCCCCAGCTGTATAATATTTTCTCTCTAAAGCTGCAACCAACCAAGTGAGTCGTTCCTTCTTTTCTTCTGCCAACAGACTGTTTCATCAGATAAAAGTTTCACCTCTGAACTATTAAGACTTTTGCTGAAACTGTTGAACACCAGGAAAAAATTTTTGCAAATTTGTAAAATGGAACTAAAGGCCCAAAGGGAGGATAGTGCTGCTCCTTTAAAAAGGGCAAATTAGCTTCAGAGATGGAAAGGAGTTTAGAGCAGATGTGATGAGATGGAAAGTGATGCTCTACTCATCTCTGACCACTATATTCACCTGTCTAAATTTATTTTCCTACTCTTAGCTACTCCTTTCCCTAAAGGCATATGGTTAGAAGTTCTGGGAGTAGTGGGGAAATCGCTGAGGCAATTTTGGGGATTAAAATAGCTCAAAGAAATAGTTAAACATTCTTCACTGCACCCCATTCTCCTCAGAAGCTCTGTTCAGGCATCAATAAAACCAATGGTATGAAAACATTTAGAATGGAAGGCCTAGTCCTGCAGGACTCTCGCACCATGCTGTTCTTCACCTGTTCAGCTGCCATCTTTTGAGAAGAGGTTCCTTTTTGGATATAGACTCTGTGCATGAAGATAAGCACAAATGAATCTGGGTTCCTATTCAGGTGTACATCTTACATATTAGCAATAAACGCTGCTCTTTAAATGAAGTGCTGAAAGCATGAAGAATATGATGATAAAGGGGATGGGTTAGGCACTTCACTCTAAGCTTGTTCATAACGCCAAGTTTGGTGATACCTAAATTGGGCTAAAATCTCAGCCTCCCAATCCCAAATGAGTTTGCCCTTTAATATGGTCCCAGGTCAGCAATGTCTTGCAATGAACTGACATACCATTTGCACAAAGAGATATTCACCACCACATGTCCACATCACAAGAGTGTGCTTCCAGGGATCCAGCACAGCACAACACATCTTTGATACCTTCTCCTGAGCTCTTCTGGAATTTATTCCAGTGATAGCAAACATCTAAGAAACTTGGGAATGAATAAACAAAAACTTGTCCAAATCGTTTCTTCCCACCTAACATGAAATTTACACTGGCTTACAGCCCAGAACATGCATATTTACCCCTGCACCTGTGACAAGTTTGAAATCTTGTGGACTTTAAATTGGAACTTCAGATCATTAAAAAGAAGGTAGCGTATTTACACAGAGATTTCAAACAAGAAAGACTGAGAAAAGAGTGCTTTTGCAATGTAATGGTTGCTGACATACAGACATTCCTAGTCGTAATTGCTTCCCTTTTTAAACTCACCATATGGCAAAAACAAATATTACAACAAAAAAGTGAGTACCATTACCCTGTGTTTGCCCCTCTCTGGCCAGAGTCCTGCTAGGATTGTTCAGTGTGAACCAGAAATTACACAAACAAATGTGCTCAATTGTGGTGGCTATCCATTGTATTTCCTGACATTCCTGGGTTGTGCAATTGATTGCATGCTTGCTTGTGTGCCAGACATGTGACAGATATCTGGCAAAATGTGAAAAATGCTTACACAATTACCCTTATGCATATAGCATTTCACAGCAGGAGTATTTTCTTCTCCTTGTCTTCGTAATTTGCAAAATAACACAATAAAAGGTATAATAGCACTATTGTGGCATGCACTTCTTCACATTTACTGCCTATGCTAGTTACATGGTATAGTGGGGGAAAACCCAGTATCTAATGTCCCACATTGAACAATGTAACTAAGCAGTTTTCAAAGTGGGCAAAGGCAGTATAAACTTACTAAAAGGATCTCTTTTCAGTCATAATCCAAGATCCCACCCTATAGGTACCATCTCACAAGTAATTACTAGAGATTGAAATTTGTGCTGGTTCATTTATTGGCTGAACAGGTATTGGTGCTTCAAAGTCCCACCCCCTCTGACAGGTGCTCACTTGGAGGCAGAGCCCTGCCTCTTGAGTGGGTGCCTACCAGAGAAAGTGGGGCTTTGAAGTGCCAAACATTTGTTTGGCCAATAAACAAACGAGCATGAACCAACAAACCAGTGGTTCGTGCCCATCTCTAATAATGAGTTATATTTATCTTCTCACATCGCTCCAACTATCCCTGGGATCAAAGATGGTGTTTTCTCCTGGCAACCAGCTATTCCTCCTTTTAGCCCAAGAGCAAGAAGGTCTGTGATTGGGAATTTTTGAGAGAATGCATGACAAAGGGAAGCAAAAGTATTTTTGCCTCTGTAACAATAATTCTTAGTGTAACCACTTGTTTCCAGTTCAGGAAAAGAGCCTGAAGCAGCAGGTCACTAAGCAGAATGTGACTTGAGCTATATTTAGTCATTCTCTTCCTGTGTAAAGCTTAGACCTGAGGAAAGGGAGCACACGAGCTCTGCACTCTCTTTGCCATTCTCCTCAGCCTGTATAAGTGAAAAGCAATGTTTGCAGTGGAATCTGTTGTATCCACGGAGGATCTTCCTGATATATTGTGTACAAAAGTGCTTACAAAATTTAATTCAGTGTTTTGCACGCATGGATCAGATCTGTACAGTCTGAGACACAAAGTAACCAGCTTTTCAGCCAAATATTACAGCTTGAAAAGTACTTTATGGTATCTCAGGATCAAACATTATAATACTTTAAAGACACAGACTTCTTTTCTAGGGCAAGGTTGGGCAACACCCTGCCCTGTATTGTGAAGTCCCCAGAACCACCCAGCTGGAGGAAAACAAAATGTTTCAGAAAGGAGAATTTCTGTCCCCTGAAGCCTATAGAAGCAACAGTTCTTTAAAGCAAGTGATGGAGCACCATTTTTATTTTCGCTTTTTTCCAGACCTGGAAATGAACTTCTGTCTACTTCTAATTTGGAAAAAAAAATGACAACAGTCATGGAAGAATTTCATCCCCAGACCTGCCAGAGATGCCCTATTCTATTCTAGAGCAAGTGCAGATGATCCATTATAGGTCGGGGCATTGAAGAATGGGTCTTTTAAGCCCTGTTTTCTCCACCTCCCTCCCTCTCTCCCTCCCATCTCTCTCCCCCTCCCCTCCCTTTCTCAATTTCTCTCTCTCACACACACATTTTTTTGGCAAGAAAAACTTTGTGTTTTAAACAAAGAAATACTGGGACCACATCGAAGAGTGAAGGGTCAAAGTGGTCTTTAAAAATCACCCTCTCACAGGTTTTAGATTCATATTGATTAAGTTGTGCTTGATGTAGATTACTAAAGGGGGGGGGAAGCCACAACAGCTACCTACCTCTTCAAGGCATCATCTAGTTTGACCTTCTCCTTCTTCTTCTCCTTCTTGTACTTTCAGGCAACAGAAACAGCAGGTGTTCTGCTTTTTGTTTTGTTTTTCAAATAGCTGATAGGTTGCAATGCACAGATGGCGACCTGTGTCTGATTCTTTCGACCACAGCGAATAGGCCTCAACTAAATGCATCCATCCTGTTGCTGTCAGGTTTTTGTGTCGGGTTTTATGTGATTAAAACAACAACAACAACAATAACAACTTGATTCTAGATTTCAAGCATGTGCATCTTGTATGAACATTTCACCCTCTCTATAAAATTAGTCCAGTCGTTCTTTTGCATTCAGTGACCTTTTTTGAAATGCTGCAGAGATCTAGTTAAGGAAAGAGAATAAAATGCTTACTCTTTCCCAAAAGAGGATCTGAGTTCCAGTAACGATTATACCCACCGGCTATATGACCTGTGTGAGAGTAGAAGACAAATGTTGTCGTAAGAGTTCAAGACACAACTCATTCCGGGAAGATGATGTTTGAAGACTTGGGGCACTTGCATGAAATTTAGAGACAGGAGGGAGAAGTTGTCTGATTACATCATCTCAATCTACAATGCAAATTTATGTTCCATGGGACCTAGTGCAAGCCCTGATTATAATCACATAGATACTGCATACTCTGAGCTGAAACTGGGGAAACTAGATTTCTCCTCCTTTATGTGCTTATAGCTACTGCAACTATTCGTTTAAACCTGCTGACACCAGGGGACCCAAACAAAGAGCCTCTTGAGGCGCTTTGTGAAGAGAGGGCCCCTACTGTAGGCACCATGTATACAGATTGTAGCCTTATTCAGTCATTCTGTGTCTAGCTGGGCTAACCATGCAAAGGGGCACAGTAGTCTAACTCTGTTGTATTTCGCCACAGCAAGGTGATTAACTTGAAGAGGCACATCAATGCATGGAGGATCTTATAAAGAGCCATAACCTTGATTTTCCTATGATGATGCTGTGAGCATAGCAACAACAGAGAGAGCTGGGCTAGATTGCTCTTCTCTTTTTTGTGTTTAGCCCATCCAGATACTCAATGACTGAATTGGGAATATGAATAAATGTTGTGAAAGTGTGGGAACCATCTTGGTATTTTACTATGTGTTGTTGTTATTTAGTCACTAAGTCATGTTTGACTCTTCATGGCCCCATGGACCAGGCCCTCCTGTCTTCCACTGCCTCCTGGAGTTTGGTCAAATTCACATTGGTAGCTTCAATGACACTGTCCAACCATCTTGTCTTCTGTCGTTCCCTTCTCCTCTTGCCGTCACACTTTCCCAACATCAGGGTCTTTTCGAGTGAGTCTTCTCTTCTCATGAGATGGCCAAAGTATTGGAGCCTCAGCACCAGGATTTGTCCTTCCAGTGAGCACTCAGGGTTGATTTCCTTCAGAATGGATAGGTTTGTTCTCTTTGCAGTCCAGGGGACTCTCAAGAATCTCCTCCAGCACCACAATTCAAAAGCATCAATTCCTCAGTGGTCTGCTTTCTTTATGGTCCAGCTCTCACTTCCATATATTGCTACTGGAAAAACCATAGCTTTGACTATGCGGACCTTTGTTGACAAGGTGAAGTCTCTGCTTTTTATGATGCTATCAAGAGCGAATTCTGCACATCATGAAAACTTCTGAGAAGGAACTTATTAAACAGTCCATCACTTTCCTCCCAAGAAGCAGGTGTTTTTTAATTTCATGGCTGCTGTCACAATCTGCAGTGATCATGGAGCCCAAGAAAGTCAAATCTGTCACTGCCTCCATATCTTTCCCTTCTATTTGCCAGGAGGTGATGGGACTAGTGGTCATGATCTTAGTTTTTTTGATGTTGAGCTTCAGACCATATTTTGTACTCTTTCACCCTCATTAAAAAGTTCTTTAATTCCTCCTCACTTTCTGCCATCCAAGTGGTATCATCTGTATATCTGAGGTTATTGATATTTCTTCCAGCAATCTTAATTCTGGTTTGGGATTCCTCCAGTCCTGCCTTTCACATGATGTATTCTGCATATAAGTTAAATAAGCACACTCCTTTCCCAATTTTGAACCAATCAGTTGTTTCATATCCAGTTCTACAGTAACTGTTGCTTCCTGTCCCACATATATATTTCTCAGGAGTTAGATAAGGTGGTCAGGCACTCCAATTTCTTAAAGAACTTGACATAGTTTGCTGTGGTCCACACAGTCAAATGCTTTTGCGTAGTCAATGAAGCAGAAGTATATATTTTTCTGGAACTCTGGCTTTTTCCATAATCCAGTGCATGTTAACAATTTGGCCTCTAGTTTCCTGCCCCTTCGAAATGTGTAGAATATTCTCATGTGTAGAATATTTCATAGAATATTTATATGTGTAGAATATTCCTAATGGTATTCGGTGTAGGGACTTATCAGTCATAGTGCAGGAACAGTTTTGTATTCCTCGCATTTATTTTTCAAACTATTTTTAAAATTACATTTGCAAGTAATTATGAGAACCATATCTGTGCATTATGTCTAGCTAATTCTCCAGGAACAGTAGTTTCAGCTGTCCATTATTGTGACGGTGGGGATGGGAGTGGAGTGGAGAGCTGGTCAAGAATGTTCCTATTGCTTGCAAATGGAAAAAAAAAATAAAAGGGAAAATGAGTAGCAACCTCAATAAGCCCTACCCCTCTAAAGTAATTAAAATCCACCATCTTAAAACATTACAGTAGAATTTTTTCTCTCCTCATCCTGGCCTCATCTTTTACCAAACATTCACTGATGAATTCCTCCAAAAAAAAAAAAAAAAATCTTAACTGGCAGCAAAACACATCACACTAATACCTGTGGGAGAACAGTATTCCACAGTTGGACTACATATTTTTAAAGCCTTATCATGTGATGTTCTGACTAATCTGCAGAGACAGATAAGAAGAGTGAATTCTGCACGTCATGAAAACTTCTGAGAAGGAACTTATTAAACAGACAGACTCAGGTGGGAAGAAGGAGTTCTCAAGACTTCCAGAAGTTTAAGACCAGCATTTTGATTTCATTTCAGAAACCAGGTAGGATTGCATACACTTTCAACTCAGTCAAATTATGTTCTGTCTGCCAAGTTCTAGTAATTAATCTAGCCACCATGTTCTGCCCTAATCAAAAACCATGTTCAAGGGTGGCCTCATGTTCATTCCAATGCAGGAATTTAAATGGGGGAACACAAACAATTGTGGTCAAACCTGGTCAGAAGACGCCATGATTGGCACACTTGCTCCAGACTAAGCAGGTCATTTTCAAATCCAAGGACAAGGCTGGCTTCATTAATATCAAGAAACATCATGTCTAATCCTCTAGGGAGAGTGTTATCTTGTTCAAAACAGGTCCAGCCACCAAGAGCAGTGGCTCCCATGTAACTAAGTGGTGAATACACCCAAAATTTTAGTCTTCATGTTACATGAACTATCCAAAGTTGTGAACCATATCCTTAAAATAAGGGGATCCAATTTGAAAGGAACACATCTAACTATGCAGTCTAAAAATGCTCCTTAAACTATGTGCCCAGACTTTTCTCGGCATTAAAATGGCAGAGATGTCTGGAGATATTTGTTTCTGGGTAAACTTTGAGGTGAAGATAAGTTCTCAGAGAACATTTTTCATGATAGATACAGAATATCAGTGGACTACCTTTTATGGGAGGGGGGAAGCTTTGCAAAAGGTAGGATGTGCAATGTGAGTATGTGTGTATTCCATCTTATGTCTGAAGATTTTTAGCCTGGAGTACTATCAGAAAATGAACTTTAAAGCAATGTAAAACAGTTCAATAAAATCAGACTTGAAGCTGCAGTCCAATAGACCAAAAGCCAAGTCACAATCTCCAAATGCCTAGCCTCATATGAATGAACAGCCTGCCTTTAACCTGGTGCCAAAACAGAGCAGTAGCACTCATTGAATCACTAAGGAAAGTCCATTCTATAGCCTAAGCATGTCACTGCTTGTGTTTTAAGTAGGGTCAGAGTTGCAATAAGCAACAGCAGCCTGATGCAATGAGAAAGCTACTGCCTTATGACAGTACCTTTGACAAGGGGTGAGGAGGGGCAGGGAAGAGAAAGAAAAAGTTCAACAGGATTATTACTTCCCAGTCCCCCCCCCCAACTATTTTTGCTTTGTAACCAAGAATTTCTAGGAATAACACTGTGTGAGAACATAGCTTTGTTCTCATTGAAACATGTCCAGTCATAAAACCATTGCTTTACTTCTGCTTTCACTTTTGTTACCGTATTGGCTATGTAGTTCTGGGCATTTTAAAATTCCCCCATATAGTGGACCCTCTACTTACGGAATTAATCCGTATTGGTACAGTGGCTGCAGGTCGAAAAGTCTGTAGGTCGAAGCTCCATTGACCTACAATGCATTGAAAACCGATTACTCCATAACTGGCTTTGGTTTTTGTTCCGCTTTGGTTTTTTTTTCTGGTCTGTAGGTCGATTCTCCGGCTGCAAGTTGAAACTAAATTTTGTGGCCAGAGAAGTCTGTAACTCGAAAAGTCTGTAAGTCGAGCCGTCTGTAAGTCGAGGGTCCACTGTAATGTTTACAAGTTACAGAACATCTGTACATACTTATACATCAATACCTCTGGCAAGGGGTGAGGTCTCAAAGGAAAAGAACATTTTTAAAAATGGTGCATTTTCTTTCCATTGCATTGATGTTATACACTCTCCAAGTTGAACAATGCATTAAACAGCAGTAGCATGCAGGATACTGAGAACCAAATAATAACAGAGAACCAGAGAAACATAAGAGAGGAAAGATAAACTGGTGGCCTTCCATACATTTTTGACTGCTATCTCCAGTTCCCATGATGCTTTATTATTGGATATGGTGATCTGATTTGCAGTCCAACAATATCTGGGGTGCATACATTCTCTCATCCTGGAATGAAGAAATATACCATATTTTTCCATGTATAAAATTAGACTTTTTACTTAAATAATTATACACGGCAGGCAGCCGCTTTCTCTGCCTTTTGTGAAGCCACAGAGTAAATCAGCCGTGAAGGGGCAGCACACTCACACCCCTCTGATCCTGAAACAGCCATGAAAGGGCATCAGGATCAAAGGGGCAGGAGCGCGCTGCCCTTTCATGGCTGCATTAACCATTTCCTAAGCTCCACAGGGTTTAGGAAGCAGGGAAATGTAGCCATGAAAGGGTGGGAGGATCAAAGGCGCGCGAGTGTGCAAATTTTCTAATTTGGGGGTTAGAAAAGGGGCGGTCATCTTATACTTTGGGTCATCTTGTAAATGGAAAAATACGGTACAATAGAAAAATGTACACTCCCAATTTCTGTGGATTCCCTGTGTGATGTAGTGGGATGATGGACTAGGATTCTGGAGAACAGGATTTGAATACCTATTCAACCATGGAAAGACGTTGGGGGAGTTTCACTGGCTAAACACCCCACAGACCTTGAAAGTCACTATTAGTCAGTTCTGACTTGCCAGCACAGAACACAGACACCAATTTCTGCAAAATCTCTTTCAACATCTATTATGTTTTGAGGATTGTGTTAAGAATAAATAGTGTACAAGTAACCAAAAGGGAGAAAGAGAGGGAGGGAGATTTCAAATTTTGAATAATGCTTTTGAAAACAACCGGTTGCTTTATTTGATCTGATATCTGTGTATTTGACAAAAGCTATGCATTACTTGAAAGATCATTGTTATATAACCTCCTATCACCAAAATAGCAGAATTGCTTTCTGCATTTTAAAAAAAGGAAATAAAAGGGAAAATACAAAAACATCATTGAAATGCAAATAGAACATTCCAGGAACGCCATGTGTTTGGTACATGAGTTATAACAAGAAGAATTGAAACTATAATAAGGACACTGCCCAAATTACCATAATCTTACTTAGAAAGAATTTCAGTACCATATTTACTAAACATTTAACAAGGAATGTTTTGTTGTAGACACTTATTTTCAAGGACTCCCACAGTGACTCCAATTATGATCACTCCGAGACTATTAAGAAGTCTTTTATACTGCATAAGCAAACAGCTCTTTAGGGAGTACCTTTATGTAAAACACAATAATAAATCGACTTTGGGCATAATTAATGTTGATGTATGAAAATGTCTTCTTTTAGAACATGTACAGTGCCAAAATTGTAATATGGGTGAACAGGAAAATAAATGTTAGTTACAAAATGCTCCTTTCCCCTCAACAATAACACACTTTGAGTAAAAGTGTTCCTTACTCTTTTCTTAAAAATACATACACAGAAATATATTAAATGGCTAAATGAGGTAAAGTCTTTGCTTTAATAGATCTGTTTGGCATTCCATCTGTAAGTTTGTTTGGAATTGCTGTATGTTTCTGGAATGCATTGAAGACTTAACTTTGACATATAGATCAATGAACTGAGGATCTTGAAGAAGAAAAGGTATAAATAAATCAATGCATCCAGTGTATTCCATCTGCCTTCTGTTCTATGGCATTTCCTTCCAATCTTTTGCTGTATTTCTTCTGATTGTATCCTTGTGTTGTCTCATTTCTCTTCCACGGTCTAGCTCTTGTTCTTTATAAAGAGAGAAGTTTTCATTTTTCATTGTCATCATTTTATGGATTTTCTCATTTAAGAAAAAGTCAAAAGTTGAGCACCTCATCATTATTCTGATGAAATCTATTGTCTTCACCTGCCACATGATCAAATATAGAACTTATTCATACCTCATCTATGAATTCCAGATCACAGCTAGTCATGCATTGGGCAAAAGCTTACCCATGAGAGTTCACAAAGACATATTTAATAAGTATGGAGATTTTTCAAGAAAGGATATACATGATGATGTGGATACAAAGTGAGCAAGCCTTCTTCCACTCCTATCCAGGAGTTTCCAGAGCTGGTGGCAACTACCTAAAACTGCAGCTCAATTTGTTGTGTGTGCTTGGTTGAGTGACACAGCACCCAGTATAGATGGAGAATGATAGCAACAGAAGACAAATAAGTACAGAAATGGTTGAGGGCTTATTGTAAGCTGTGCTAAGTAACTTATGGAAAAGTAAATGGGAATGCACAAAAATTGATAATCTTATAATATTTGTCAGTGCTGAAACTAACCCATTTCTGCAAAATATTTTTATTTGTAAGTGCATATTCTATATATGTACAAAATCACAAATGTTTATCATTACTACAGGTTTTATAAGAAAATACATTGGCTGAAATCTTGATACATAGCTCTGCCTGTGCAATGAAGGGGATGTCAACCTCATGGCTAATCACAACTGATTAAAGGCAATTTTGCGGTATATGTGACTCGTAGAAAATGGGACAAAGTTGCCTGCACCCCAAAATCATCAGAGGAAGTATTTAATCATGGTTTAAAATCATGCAACAGGATTTCAGGCAATGTACATATTGTGTTCCTTATTCTGTGCAGATGATTAGGAAAACATTGACTATGATGGTGCATAGAATTATAGAGCTGGAAAGGTCTTCATGTTCAGGGTCTTCATGTTCAGCCTCCTGCTGAAACATGGAGAAGAAAGCTAAAGTATCCATGACACCTTACTCTCTAACCTCTGTTTAAAAACTTCGTACAAGAAAGAGTCCACTGCCCTCTGAGGCAGTCTATTCTACTGTCGAACAGTTCTTACTGTTAATATATTCTTCCTGATATTTAGGTGAAATTTCCTTTATTTTAACTTGAATCATTTACTTCAGTTGCTACCTTTTAGAACTACAGAAAACAAGCTTGTTTCACCATCCTTGTAGCAACCCTTCAAATAATTGAAAATTTATTTATTTATTTATTTATTTGATTTATAGCCCGCTCATCTGGTAAATCTATACCACTCTGAGCGGAAAACAATTGTCATATCATCTCTCAATCACCTCTTCTCCAGGGCAAACATGTCCAGTTTTCTCAACCATCCTCAGAGAGCTTTGTTTCCAAACCTTTTATTGTCCTCCTGCTCATCCCTCTGGTCACCTTCCAGATTGTCAAGTGCTTGCGGATTGAGAAAATCTTTGTTTTCAGCTTCTATTGCTGCCACAGATGGGGAGAAGGAATTGCCAGAATTCTTCTACTCTTTCTCTTCCTGAGGCATTTTTATACTTCTCCTTCCATCAATATTCATTGTTTTGTTCAATACTGTCCAAACATAGACAATTCAAGCATGGTCATTTGTCTTCCATGACTTTTACTTTTCCTTTTCCCTCTTTCAACCAAACGTCTTGTAATGAGACTTGGGTGCAGTCCACAAGATATTGAAGATGATAATGAAAACTAGTATTGGATATACTTTTGAACAGCCATTACTCAGGGAGATCAAACCAACAGGCGCACAAATTTGCAGCCTTATGAGTTTGGGATGGGTTCTTTGCATCTTTTTCAAATGTTCAGGCAGTCATTTTATGCTTGCTTTGTGTGTGTTTGCGTTGCTTCTCAAAGTCAAAGGACACTAGTTTCCTGCAGGTTATCTACAACATAATAATAAGAAAAAAAAAATAGCACTTGTTAACTCACTTTTACCCAGAAGGGAGGAATCTTGAAAATTCCTTATTGATGTCATTTGAGCTTAAACTGATGTGATTGAAGAGTTTAGCAAGCATTCTTTGCACCCATTATGGATGGACGCTGGTTTAGAACAGGAACAGCTACCTTAGAGATAAGCAAAAAGAAAGAGGATGTGGCTTTCACATCACTAATAGAGCCACCTTGGGTCCTTTTAAGAAGAAGGCTGGGGTGAAAATATTTTAAATAAAAAAATGCTGTATTTTTCCATGTATAAAATGATCTCTGCTTTTCCCCTCCACATTTGGAAAGAAAGTGTAGGAGGAAAGCAATTCCTGCTTTGCCCCTTCACTTTCTTTGCAAAAAGCTGCTTTCCCTCTACATATTTTTGCAACAAAAGTGTAGGGGAAAAGTGATTCCTGCTTCGCCTCTAAACGTTCGTTGCAACAAGCTGCTTTCCCCCTACACATTTTGCAACAAAAGTGTAGGCGGAAAGCAGGAATCACTTTCCCCCTACATTTCATTGCAAGAACTGTAGGAACAAAGCGATTCCTGCTTTGCCCCTACACTTTTGTTGCAAAAAGCTGTGTTCCCTCTACACTTTTAGCAATGAAAGTGTAGGGGCAAAGCAGGAATCACTTTCCCCCTCATTGCAAAAAGTGTAGAGGGAAAGCAGCTTTTTGCAAAGAAAATGGAGGGGGGAAAGCACTTTCCTCACAAGAAAATGGGTGTGTGTGAATCCCCCTCCACTTTCTTGCCAGGAAAGAAATTTTGGGTTGGAAAAATGGGTGGTGTCTTATACGTGAGGACGTCTCATACACAGAAAAATACGGTAGTTCTATTTCCCTTTTTTAAAACATCTAATAGAATGATTGAAATAAGGTCAATATAATATTTACAGAGTGATTCTCCAAATTTATTTATTATCAGGTAAAACAATCTGTCTCATACTTAATACCCAATCCAGGACAATATTCAGTAGGCATGTCTGCAGTGTGTCCAAAGGTAGTCTCTACAATGCAATTAGAATTCTAATCATGGCCCCTGAATATGTCTTTGCCATTTGCTGGATAGCAGCCAGCTACTCCTGAATGATTTAACTGCTATTTACTTACCTGAGCACAATGCTAAACAGTCCATCACTGCTAGTATTACAGGTCTAGCTTTATCCATTAGTTTGAAACATACCCGCTTGCACTAATCACCTTTAAAGTAATGTAAGAGCAATGCCTTGCTCATTATTTCTCAAACCATTTGGGTCCCTGTGCTTAATATTCCAAAAGGCTTTTTCAATGCAAGGTCATCTTGAGCTAATTTTTTTATATAACTTTGTGAAGCAATTTGGGAGGGGAAAAAACTATGTACATTCAGAAGCTATTCTGGTTACTTGCAAATGACAGGAGTGTGTTAGGTCATTAACTTGCACCTTCATATAGTTTTTATTAATTACTGGGGAAAGGTGCTTAATTATGGAAGATGGAGTATTCTCAACATAGGGCTTGGGAATGTTCTTGGGAGAAGCACTGAGTCTCTATGTGAAGAGACAAATGGTCTTTGTGCCCCCTCTTGCAGAATCTCCTTAGGAATGACTGTGCACATATTATGTACTGCCAAGTTGGAAATGACATAGCAATTTAATAGGAATTTGATGGTAAGTGAGATATTTAAGGCGTGGTTTTTCCGGTTCAACTTCTCAACCCTCCAGTGAGTTTCCACAGTTGAACAAGGATTCAAACCAGCAGTCTTGAGTTCTTGTCTATCACTTTATCCACTGTACTACTGAGTACAAAGGGCTAGACTACCAGTACTGGAGTGAATGTTTTCCTTTCATTACACTAATTTGCTTTTCCCCAAATCACAATGACTTATTTTTGTGATAATTTTCTAGAAGCCTGAAAAATCTGAATTTGTCCTTGTGTGTAGAGCCCACACACAGACAGGATCCCACTCTCTGTCACTGAAACAGTGAAGATGATGATGACAATGTGCAGAGGTGGGGCATGAAAGCTGCTCCCTTCCAGGCCTGTTTATTGCACTGGCATTTATAATGCCTGAACAGGCCAAGTGTAAGGGAATCATCAGGAGTGGAGTTAGTGTCTTACAGTGGCAGAGATACATCAAGAAGAGAAATTAGCAAATATATTAATTTCTAGAACTTGCAGGTTGGGGGCTAATAGTATCTAAAGACTTGAATAGGCTCAACATCATGAATGGAAATGTGGGACCCAAAGTGAGTCTCATTGCGATACACCTGAAAGGCAAGTAGAGGGTTGTGTCAAAGAAAGGCAACAATGAGTGCAGTAAGTTCAAATAACAGGGTTAAGCTATGAGGTTAGTTTTTTGTGACACATAGCAGCTTGAATAAGGATACAACTGGGAACACTGTCTGCTGCCTTCCCCGTGTATCTATTGGTTTAATCTCATAGAATTGCCATTCTGACTCATTCAGGCATTCACAGGAGAATTAAACTGAACAAGTTAGGATTTGTCTTTCTTCTAGACCATGTGGAGAGCCATTATATATACCAGAAATTCCCCTCTTCAGACTACCAGTCTCGCCATGCAGAGAATGAGGAGGAGAGGCTAACATACTTTCCCTACTCCTCATGTGTTCAATTGAAGCTTATTTTGAATGCTTAAGCAAGTCTCTTGAGAATGAGAGTAGGAATATAAATCACCACTTGTCTCATCTTTGGATGAGGATGAGGATGATGAACTACAAAATTATTCTCCTTACCATGCGAGAGAACAAAGTATTATGCAGCCCTGTCAACAAGAGAATGAGGATGATTCTTTGTTCAAATTGAGCAATACTGTGAGAAGAACACTAGAGCTAATGTTGCAAATATTGTCTCCATCTTTGAAAAGAAAAAGAAAAAAGAGAGAACCAAGCAACTGCCAAACAGCCAGCCTGACATTTGGGCTCTCGATTTGGAATGGGATTGGATGCAATATTGTATGGTGTGGCAATCACCCTGCTTTGGTTTGGGTAGAAGATTATTGGCATGTACCAATGAGACCTGTTGGGAGGCGGAGCCAGAGAAACTAGAAGGGAGGGGTGAGTCAGAGTCTAGTTAGTTCAGTCAGAAGAAAGAGTTTGGAGTTTGAGGCAGAGAGTGTGTTTAAGGAGTGATTAGTTGGAGTGGGACCTGTATTAATTAAGCTAGAAGAGGTTAAAGTAAAATACTGAAGCGTTGTGTAACTTTAAGAATGTGCTTAAGAACTAGTCCTAAAACAACTGGTAATCAATAAACCTGTTTCTGTTTAAAAGTTCAGTACTGAATGGACCTCAGTCTTTCATAGGAGATACAGGCTGATAAAGAGATCAACTAGTGGCAGCGTGTTAAAGGGCATGTTGGGATAATTGTCTGAGCCCTGTGTTTGGCAAAACAAGCAGGGGCTATGGGGTAAATGTCACATATGGTTACTCCAGTCCTTCCTGGAGGGGTGATCTCAGGTGTTGCTAGAGGACTCCTGTTTGACAACTTGGCTTTTAGCTTGTGGGGTTCTATTGTGTCTCCCATGCTCTTTAACATATACATGAAGCCACTGAGAGAGGTTTTCAGAGCTTTGGAGTCCAGTTTCAGCAGAATTCTGATCACACCTAACTTTATCTCTCCTTTCTGCCTAACTCCAAGGTAGCTCTTCCTGTTCTAAACCATTGATAATGGAGTGGATGAGGGCAAACAGATTGACAATCCAGACAAGACAGAGGTGCTCTTGATAACTTAAAAGAAAAACCATGGAATACGGAGTCAACCTGTGCTAGATGAGGTTACATCCCCCTTGACCACTCAGGTTTGCAGTGTGTGTGTACTCCTGAACCTGAATGCTCAGGTCTTGGAAGTGGTAAGGAGTGCATTTGTACAGTTAAACCTGGTGCACCAGCTACGCCCATTCCTGAAAATCTCCGACTTGACTACAGTGACACATGCCTCTCTTACATCCCTCTTGGATTACTGTAACACACTCTAGATGGGGGTGCCTTTGAAGATGATTCAGAAACTTGAGCTGGATCCCTGTTACAACAGCTTCACTATCTGTTGGTCTGTCTTCTGGCCCAGTTGAATGTGCTTGTTATGATCTATAAAGCTCTGAACTGCTTAGATCTAGGCTAGCTGAAGGACTGTATGACCATACAAACCTTCCCATCTGCTAACATCTTCAGAGGAGGCTCTTCTCTCAGTCCCACTGCCTTTACGGGCACATCTGGTGACAACTCCCAGGCTATGGAATGCCCTCTCTAGGAAGGCTAGGTTACTTTGTACATTTCTACATTTCTTACATTTATATTCTGAAATATACATTTTGTACACATTTTAATTCACTTTTAAAGTCAAGAATTATACCCCTGAATTCAGAGAAATGCAAACATGTTTTCAAGAGTAGGAGTAAAAGAGATCAAGATGAGGCCAGTCCATTTTAAAGTATGGAAAAACTCCTGAGCATTCCTTTGTTCCATGGATCCCAATGTAAATGACTTCAAAAAATAAGTGCACTTGAACTGAGACTGCTACTTTGCTTGTAAATTAAAACCAAAATTTTGATGGAAATGAGGCATATTCATTATCTGCCTACAAGCCAACTGCTGGGTAGCTCAGTGGTTTAGATATGTGGCTGTGGAGCCAGAGGTTGGGAGTTCGATCCCCCACTGCGCCTCCTTGACAAAGGCTGGATTTGATTATCCGTAGGGTCCCTTCCAGCTCTGCAATTCTAGGATTATTATTACAAAGCCTTTCCATATAATATCCGAGTTGTTGTTAAATCACATCAGAAACAACATATCCAGACTGTTCCAGGCAATTCATGATTTACCCATATATGGATGTTTCTATATCTGTCTGGAAACCACCAGTTGGTTCTGTTGATAAAGACCAACCCATTCTTTCTTCTTGTCTCAGAACATCACAATAAACCATAATGTCATAAATAACATGTCACATGTGTCTAATGAAATACCTGCATTAACCATCTTCATCAATTCTCATTTCTAATTGCTAGGATAAGCAGAAAAATAATATTAATATTTAGAGCCTACCAGTCTATCAGGTATATCATGCATGTTTATGAAATGTTAGGCACAATTATGTATGATTTATTGAGAAATAGGCATTCCCTTTTAGGCCACTGTGGTGTAGTTAGTCTCCGAATTGCTTTGAATATTTCATGTCTTCCAGGTATCATTTGACTTTAACTGCACAATGTCACTTTACTTTTCTAAAACCTAAAGATGTAATGATGCATCATTTGTAGTCTGTTGCCAATTATTATTTGTGCAGAAGCTACCTGAACATGTGGTATCGGCAGAAATTAATGGGAATGTCCAACTGTTTCCCATTCCACACAGATTTCGATCTGGTTTCCAGACCAGAATACTCTTGGCTTGAATTGCTAATAAATTGCTTATTAAGGCTGCAACATTACACTCTTGCTGCTTCTTGACATTCTATAGGCCTTAGATGCTGTCAGCCATGACATTTTATTAGAATTTTTGCTTTCCGTTTTAGGATGCAGTTTTACATTTTCACTGATACCTTTCTAATTGGTCTCAGCTACTTAAATATGATTGGCTTCACATCCTCCCCATCTGCTGTTCCTGTTTGCACTCCTTCATGTTTATTTCTTAACTTTTTAATCTTCTAATTAAAATTATTCCTATTTGAAAATAGGTATACCGTTATTAGTGACAGGATTCAATTTCATCAGGTTGTAAAAATTTATGCAGTTATAATCTTTGTGAATAAGCATTTCAATCTCATTCCTGTTGCATGTATTGATTTATGCTGCAGAGTATTTTCCCTTCGGATATTGCAAAATACCATCATCCCCAGCCAGCGGAGACAACATTGAAGGCTGATAGCAGTTGTTGTCTAGCTAAGAGCCTCGTGGCGCAGTGGTTAAAACACTGTACTGCAGCTAAAACTGTGCCCACGACCTGGGGTTCAAATCCCAGGTAGCCGGCTCAAGGTTGACTCAGCCTTCCATCCTTCCGAGGTCGGTAAAATGAGTACCCAGCTTGCTGGGGGGGCAATGTGTAGCCTGTATAATTAAAAATTGTAAACTGCCCGAGAGTGCTTGTAGCGCTATGGGGCGGTATATAAGTCCAATAAATAAATAAATAATAAATATCTGAAGGGCCACATGTTCCCCAGCTTTGATACAGGTAATTTCCACCTGCCAAAGAAGCCCAATTAATCAAACACATTTACAATTCATGACATATTACACTGTTGTTCCAAACCTGTGTTTCCATCAATGTACATTATATTTAATTTTAAAATAAATGTTTGGGAAATTGAAATGGGGGGGAGTATTAAAGTAAAATGTCTACAAGGAAATTTCTTTAAGCTTTTCTTTAGCTCACAGGATCATCCTGTACAACTACTCAAATCCAGTAAGTTCAATTAAGGGTGCAATTACCCAGCAAAGGAAGGTGCATTCACTCCTATGAAGTCGCACCAGGGTTTTCAGATCTGTTTGATTTAAGTGGTCACACTTAAACCAAACTGTTTAAAGTTTTATTTTTCAGCCCTGGTGGTGACACTATTCGAAGAACTACACCAATAAGCAATGAGCCTTTTCTTGTCTTTACTGTTAGATTCTGGGGCTTGGCCTTGTTAAATGGTTAAAAAAAAATAACAAGAGATTGCTCAGGAGGAGAAGCTTTAAAAAATAGTGCTGGGAGATAGGCTTTGCTGGCGGAGTATGTATTGGTGCTGGCCTGTGTGTGTGATTGTATCTTCATCCTCCCTTTCTGCATTAATCCAAGTGATCACATGTTTAAAACTGTCAGAATGGATTCAACATTTTTAAAAGTAGAAGGTCCCGTGTTGGAAAGAAAAAAACTACAGATTGGGGAGGAGGGACTCTGGACTGATTCTAATTTCCTGTTGCATTGTTGGATCAATGGGAAAAAACTACAAATCGACCTTTCCCAAACCCATAGTATTTTCTGTAGCTTTTGGGAATGTGGCTGCCTCCTAACTTTTGAATGACTGAATATATGAATTCAACCTACAAGTTGTCTGTTTTAAGTTTTCTATTGCTTACGTTGTTCACTTTTCCTATAAAGCATTGCAAATATCTGGTGTGCAGTTATTGAATGCTGGTGTGCAGTTATTATCTGCCAAGATAATATAGTAAATTCCATGTGAATTTATGTCCAAGCATTGATGCTTAAGACTGCAGCCTAGCAATTCAACCCTATGCACATTGTCTTGAAGTAAAGGTAAAGGTAAAGGTTCCCGTTGACAATTTTTGTCCAGTCGTGTTCGACTCTAGGGGGCGGTGCTCATCCCCGTTTCCAAGCCATAGAGCCAGTGTTTTGTTCAAAGACAATCTTCCGTGGTCACATGGCCAGTGTGACTTAGGCACGGAACGCTATTACGTTCCCACCGAGGTGGTCCCTATTTATTTACTTGCATTTACATGCTTTCGAACCACTAGGTTGGCGGGAGCTGGGACAAGCGACGGGCGCTCACTCCGTCACGTGGATTCAATCTTACGACTGCTGGTCTTCTGACCCTGCAGCACAGGCTTCTGCTGTTTAGCCCACAGCGCCACCACGTCCCTAGATTGTCTTGAAGTAGGTCTCATTTAATTAAAAGAGAGTTTTACTCTCCTATTTCCTCCATCAGGATTCCAGCTCTCAAATGGAAAGCTGGCTGGACAGCTCAGTGATTTAAGTATCAGACTCCAGCCGGAGGTTGAGAGTTTGATTCCTCACTGTGGTTCCTGTGTGTAGAGTTAGCCTATGTGGCCTTGGGCAAGCTACCCAGTCCCAGGATGCCCCCAGAAGAAGGAAATGATAAATCCCTTCTGAGGACCGTCTACTTAAAAGGGTCACCATAAGTTAGAATCGACTTGGCCAGCACAATTATTATTTTATATTCCTCTATTTCTCCCCCCAGGATTCCAGCTCTCCTTTAACCTTCACAAATGGAGAGCTGGAGTACAGGAATGCTCAGAGCAATTTTCTAAAACAAACAGTTGAATGCAATGCAGTAGTAGCTTTTGCAAACCATCTTGGATTTGAATATATTTCTATATCACTAATTTCATCTGACCTTTCTGCTATTAACTTCAAATGTTTAAACAGTTCCAACCTTGAGCTTTGAAATAATGGACCACTGAAACTGTTAATAAGAATGGATTTAATAATACTCGATATATACTGTGACAGTGTTGGCAACTGTTTCTTGCTGCTATTAATAAAATTTGATAAACAGAAATGCCAAAAGAAAGTTAGTGTCCCTTGTTCTATAAGATGTAGCTATTGTTAAGAAAATTTATGCATAGCTTTATTACCTGCTTGTAAGCTTTCCAGTATGCCATAAAATGTACCATTTAATCAATTTTTAATGGGGTATTTATTAAACTGATGTTTTTAACGGAATAGGAAGGAGAACTATTTTCTCCATAGAAGGAAATCTGGTCAACCACTAAACAAAGATTTTGGGCAGAGTTTAACTGGCATGTCATGATGGTTCAACAAAGCAATGAGACAAGCATATCATTCTCAGTGAGAGGAATCTTCCACAAGAACTTTCTAATGGAAAGGGAAGTAGGATAAACCTCTAGCTTTTTTATTTCCCCTTGTATTTTCCTGCTGATGAGGACTGGAGCACTGGAAGAAGGAATACAATGTGGCTTTCTATTTGAGGCTGGCTTACCAAGAAATCAGTGGGTGTTCACATAGTCACAGCATAAGCACAGTATCCATTTCCCTCTAATGCATAACCTTGCATGCAAATAGCATTTGATCACCATAATAGCAGTGGTAAAATTTCTTTGTTGGTCCTCCTCGACATCCCGGCGGCCTTCAATACCGTCAACCACGGTATCCTCCTGGGGAGGCTCTCTGAGTTGGGTATTGGTGGCTTGGCTCTGGCCTGGTTCCGTTCCTTCTTTGAGGACCACCCCCAGAGAGTGCAGCTTGGGGAGAGTATTTCAGCCCCGTGGAATCTCAATTGTGGGATTCCACAGGGGTTGATCATCTCCCCAATGCTGTTTAACATCTATATGAGGCCGCTGGGTGGAGTCATCGGGGGTGTGGAGCATCGTGTCATCAATATGCTGATGACACCCAGATCTATGTTTCCTTTTCACCAACTGCAGGTGATGCCATCCTGTCCCTCCAGCGCTGCCTGGGGGCCGTACAGCAATGGATGCAGGAGAGCAGACTGAGGCTGAACCTGGACAAGACAGAAGTTCTGAGGGTGTGTGGCCCTGTGGATGGTGGCTTGGGAAACTCCCTCATGTTTGGGGGGGTGGCCCTAGCCACGAAGAGTGGGGTCCACAGCCCGGGAGTACACCTGGACCCGATGCTCACCATGGAAACGCAGGTGGCGTCAGTAGTCCGCACCGCCTTTTTCCACCTTTGGCGGATTGCCCGGCTGCGACCTTACCTAGACACGGGGGCGCTCACTACCTTAGTACATGTGCTCGTAATTTCTAGATTAGACTACTGTAACACGCTCTACGTGGGGCTTCCTTTGAAGCTGATGCGGAAACTTCAAGTGGTGCAGAATGCGGCGGCCAGACTCCTTACTGGAGTGAGAAAATACCAACATATCTCTCCTACTCTGGCCATGCTGCACTGGCTGCCCATCCGTTTCCGCATTGACTTCAAAGTGTTAATGCTTACATATAAAGCCCTAAACAGTTTAGGACCTCGATACTTGGCAGAACGCTTACTCCCAACTAGTTCTACCCATGTCACCCGCATGACCCAGGAGGTGAGGCTGAGGAGCCTAACGCCGAGGGAGGCCCAGAAGGAAAGAACTAGAAACCTGGCCTTCTCGGCGGTGGCTCCTCGCCTCTGGAACAACCTACCTCCGGAGATTCATGCTGCACCCTCGCTGGGTACTTTTAAGAACCAACTAAAAACGTGGATGTATAGGCAGGCCTTCCCTTCCAGTTAATTCCTGTCCTTTTTCCTTTTTTATTCTTTTTCTCTTTATTTGATTTATTTTGCATTTTTCCCATCTTGCAGAATCATTTAATTAATTAATTGTTATAAATTTTTCTTGAACTTGTTATCCTTTATGTTGTAAGCCGCCTAGAGTGGTCGAAATGACTAGATAAGCGGGGTATAAATACAATAAATAAAAATAAATAAATAATAGAAGAGGTGGCTGAAATGTTCTAGGTCTCCCTCAACTCCGAAAGCAGCTGTAGTTTCATCTGCATTTGTGCTTGTGCACAACAATGCTTGTTCAACAGCTTTTCTATTCATACTGCAGAACAGAAGAGTCAGAAGTTAAACAAAATCAGGTGTTCTATGTAGCATAATCCTCTTACTTATATATTAATTCCTTTTCTTAAAAAAACCTATTTTGCTTAGTGCAAAGAATTATGGTGGAAACTATGGATGTGCACCCACTTCTGTATAACCCAATTCTGAACCAAAACGAGGCTACTGGAATAGTGTCCTGGATTAAAACAGAAAGACCCAATTTAGTTCCAGAGTAGATCTGGGCGCCCAAAGCACTCCAAAAGGATTTGAAGACTAGATTTACATTTTTTTAAAAAACACCCTGCATCCCCCCTACAGCAAGGAAGGGAGCTTCCCAGCAGTCTCCAAGCCCTATGAATGTGAGGAGGATCCTTGCATGAAGTCAGTAGCAAATACACTGTTTTGCAAATTCATTCATCCCCATTTGGTTAGCTGGTAAATTAGAATATCTTGTTTAGACATAGATTTACTCCATAATCCCCTTAGTCTTTGAGACTGTGTGTGAAAGAGAGACAGAGCAGCAGAGACCATGATGGATTGCACTTTTGTATGGGATTTGAATGAGCTGATCTATAGGCACTTTTACTACAGTAAGGTCTCTCTTTCAGTAACTTTGCTTTCTTTGTCCCTACACTTTTCTTTTCCTCTTTCTATTTCAGCTTTGTTTGAATTTTAATTTTTATTTTTATGTATTTCCTTTGCTGAATGAGGTAAGGGAGGGAACTATTGTGCAGCTTTTGCTACTGGTTACTGGACTCATAACCAGTCTAGTTTGTCATGTGGAATGGTCGCTCCACCAGGCGCAAAGCTGCCGTGACAGGAGCGCTTTGTCCTCCGATCCAGAGAACGGATCAGGGTGAATGTCCCCTGCTGGGCTCTACTTGCTTGTTTTCTACATTTAAAATATTATAGTAATATCAATATTAATATTAATAATAAGGATAATAAAAAGGAAACTTATAGCCAGCTGAATGGCTAGCTCAGTGGCTTAAGGTTTGGCTGGAGCTGGAGGTTGGGAGTTTGATTTCCCACAGGATGGGAGAGGGAAGCCATTTCTGAGTACTTGTACTTGGAAAACCCTGGAAAGGTTGCCATAAGTTGCAATGCACTTGAGGACATACTTTGATTCTTAGCAGAGTCTAAGTTGACAGTTGAAACATCATGTTTTTAGTTCTTTGATGTAATGTTGTCACAAATTGCTTTTTTTAAAAGGTGTGTACAACAAGAAAGGAGGGTTCTACATCAGCAAGAATGTCTTTGGTGGAATCAACAGGCAACGGTCACTAGAGTGTAAATATCGACACTGAAAGGGGTGTCAGGCCCAATACCACAGCAGCCAGATTTTGGCTGTGCCACAGCGGGCTTTGGCAGACAGGACTAAGAGGTACCTTCCAACAATGCTAGTGCCAGCGCTGCCAGTTGCAAGTGAGGCGGCAACCACATTCACACACACATTCAAAGGGATGTAGCCTTGGGAGGAATTTAGCCTCAAATGACTGTCAGTTACATACCCTGCTGTGCATAATGCATGTAAAGCCACTTATGTGGCATTGGGCAGGCTGCATGATCGCTGGAAGTAGGATGCTGGATATGTGGAGCGCCTCATGGTCCAGCCACATGTCTTAGGGATTGCCCTGGACCAGGTGGCCACAGCGATGGCGGCGGTTCCAAACAGTAGCCATCCAGCTTGGCTGCTGCTTCACAAGGGCCCCAGTCCAATTAACCTGTCAACACTACTAACTGGTTGCTATGATATCGAGATAGTCATCCTGATATTCTACAGGATGGAGTTACTTTTGGTTTTAGGATCACCTGCAGGTAGTCACCGAGAAGTCCCAGAAGTACAAGCTGGATTCCGAAGGGGCAGAGGAACTAGAGACCAAATTGCAAACATGCGCTGGATTATAGAGAAAGCCAGAGAGTTCCAGAAAAATATCTACTTCTGCTTCATTGACTATGCAAAAGCCTTTGACTGTGTGGACCACAGCAAACTATGGCAAATCCTTAAAGAAATGGGAGTGCCTCAACACCTTATTTATCTCCTGAGAAACTTATACGTGGGACAAGAAGCAACAGTTAGAACTGGATATGGAACAACTGATTGGTTCAAAATTGGGAAAGGAGTATGACAAGGCTGTATATTGTCTCCCGGCTTATTTACCTTATATGCAGAATACATGCGGAAGACTGGACTGGAGGAATCCCAAACCGGAATTAAGATTGCCGGAAGAAATATCAACAACCTCCGATATACAGATGATGCCACTCTGATGGCAGAAAGTGAGGAGGAATTAAAGAACCTTGTAATGAGGGTGAAAGAGGAGAGTGCAAAACACGGCCTGAAACTCAACATCAAAAAAACTAAGATCATGGCCACTGGTCCCATCACCTCCTGGGAAATAGAAGGGGAAGATATGGAGGCAATGACAGATTTTACTTTCTTGGGCTCCATGATCACTGCAGATGGAGACAGCAGCCAGGAAATTAAAAGACGCCTGCTTCTTGGGAGGAAAGCGATGACAAACCTCGACAGCATCTTAAAAAGCAGAGACATCACCTTGCCAACAAAAGTCTGAATAGTCAAAACTATGGTTTTTCCTGTAGTGATGTATGGAAGTGAGAGCTGGACCATAAAGAAAGCAGACCGCCAAAGAATTGATGCCTTTGAATTGTGGTGCTGTAGGAGGCTCTTACCTTGATGTTAAGAAAGTGTGACGGCAAGAGGAGAAGGGGACGACAGAGGATGAGATGGCTGGACAGTGTCTGCGAAGCAACCAACATGAAATTGACACAACTATGGGAAGCAGTGGAAGATAGGAGGGCCTGGCGTGCTCTGGTTCATGGGGTCACAAAGAGTTGGACGCGACTAAACGACTAATCGGACTGACGGCAGGTAGTCAGGGTGGCTAATGTGGCACTAATTGAAAATCAGTGATGGGTACAGTAGACACTGGAAAAAAAATTGTCAGAAGTTGATAAAGGGCAGATGGCTGTACCTTTCTCCGGGCCAGCTGCACAAAATTGCAGTCTCCCCATTGGGGGTGATCTTTGAAAAAGTCCTGGATGGGTTTTTATCTCATTCATCATTAATTTTCTAGCTGGGGAATCCGTCAATGGTAGAATTCCCCTGGAACTATGCACGGTCTGTTACATTTAACCTGAAGTGCCAATTGGATGGTTACGTAGATCCTGTGGTAACATGACAGGATTAGTGAAATCCATCATTGGGTCAGTATTTCGATTATTGCCCATTCATTCACCCAGCAGATCTTGAGTGTTAGGTTTCAATTCAAAAGACTATACTACATGTCTGGGTGAGGCCAATAATGTGCTCCATCTCTAGTGATGTGTTTGAGCTTCTCAGCTTATTGTTGGAATGGATGCTGAAGTGCAGGGCAGAGCGTTCACATGGACTTTTCAAGTAGTACCAAGGGACCTTAGGGTTGCTTTAGCTTCCGTTGAGGAAGCTGCAAGACATAATAGGTCACTGCATCTTTTTCGTGCTAAGTGATTGCTCCAGGCAGGGTTGTTTTGTGGAAGGCTGTGCAAAACCAGGAAGGGTTAGCGAACCCACACTACAGATGGCTACTATCTGTAGAAACAAAGTGGACCTGCACATTTGGTTACAGTTATTAGTTAGTTTTAATTGATTTTCGTTCTAGAGAGACATCACACTTCAAGTGATGGAGGCTGGCCCATGGCTTTTGGAGCCGAGTGACTCTGAAGTTGCCTGGGTCCTTACATTCGTGGAATTTTATTTACAGTAATGGGAGCCTATGGCTTTGAGCTCTCATATGGGCTAATTTTGGCTGTCATGCTTTCCCATGGGAAATGGCCATGATTTAAATACCCTTATTTCAAATGGCCATGATTTAAATACCCTTATTTCAAGTCACGGAGTGCTGGCATAGCTGATGGAAGGGCGTGACTTGAAGTCATCTGTGATTCCCTTCTCAGGATTTTACCATTACTGGGAGCCCTATGGGCTACAAGATGACATTGGGCCAATACTGGCATCCTATTTGGTTTTCACACAGTGGAAAGCCAGCCCTTAGGCCGAAGGAGCAGCATGACTCTGAAGTCACCTGTGGTCTTACATTATTAGAGGTTGTTCCAATTTTGGGATCCCTATGGCTACGAGTTGATATTGGGTCAGTACTGGTGTCATATTTGGTGATCACATGGCGGTGTGGAAGCATGACCATCAAGTGATGCAGGCTGGACCTAAGGCTGAAAGGAGTGACTCCAGTCACCCGTGATCTTTCATTATAGAGATTGTCCTGATATCCGGACACTTAGGGCTATGAGCCGACATTAGTGTATAACAGTACTAGTGTTATATTTGGTGATTACATGGCAGTGTGGAAGGACCACCACTGAAGTGGTGATTATTCCAATTTGGGTGCCTTGTGGCTTGGTGCTGATATTCAGCCAATTCTGCCATCATAATTGATGTGACTTCACAACTGTGGTCCATCTAAAAAACACCCACACAAAATATCAGAGGATTATGCAATTGGTGACCTTTCCCATTGCACTGTTTGTAGGGTAACTTGGAATGGCTTGCCATATGCTTGGCATAAATGGGGAGCTGTGTGATGCCCTGTCCCAACAACAGCTCTACCATTTCAGGGCATTGGCTCAGGAAGCTCAGGCTCAACCTGAAATATTGTGATAGGAGACATGGAGCATTGGAAGGGTGAAGCCAACAGGGCAAGCAGTTTAGCAGCCACTCCTAGTTCCCAGTGCAGCTATGAAACTGCATGTGTGGAATATTTTGCATTGGCTGTTACAAAGGTTTGGGTAGACCATGGCCAATAACACCACCCTTATGTCCCCCAAAACTTATGCAGTAAGGTTAGGTTTGAGAGGAGATTTGCATGGGACAATACAGGGTCAAATTTTTTAAAGCAGAGACACATTGTGCAATTTTGGGATGTTTCGAATTAGCAAGCTGATAAGGGCATCAATTGTTAATAATTCAAAAATCAGCGATAGATGGATGACTTATTGGTCTCTGTAGACAGAGTCTTGTTTCATCTCCATCAATCTAAGTCGTATCAATTATGAGAGATCGGGTGGTAAGCCTTAGATATTTTTTCATTTGAGGAACCTTGCCCAGTTAGGGCCTTATATGCCTATGTTGAGTTCGGGTGATGTCGGCAAGGAAACTATTTCACCATAAAGATGGCTTTCACCTCACAAGGTCCCAGTTTCTCCTGTCCCTTCCTGGGGGTTGTGCATGGCAGGCATTGTGGGATTATAATTTGGCACCCACTCATTTTGGAATGGTTGCAACATCTGCAACAGCACTCTTACTGTGGATGTGAGGAAGACCAGTTAGGAAGTAGGCAAGTGTCTTCATGCAAGTAAAAACTTTATATTTCTCTTCATCAATAGACTCCAGGCAGTTGCCACTTGGTGTGAGTCACTTTTTGTGGCCACAATATATACATTGGGCAGTGAAGTACACTTTGCGTATCAGTTGGGGCCACAATTTAGGCCTTGGTGCTTGGGCCACATGCGGAATGGTAAGGGAAAGGAGGCATGCTTGGGGACCAGCTGAAGAACCTGGTACCCCAGAGTATGAGCGAGGCTCCCCCTGAATTTTATTGTTTGTTCACCGGGGATGAAATGACTTGGCCCAGAACAGTCAGGTCATTAATATTACAGGCGATGGAGGTCTTGCAGGCCATACAGGATAAATTTCCAGCCCATAGTATGATATGATCAAGCATACCTCAAGATATGGTTTTGGAAGATTGATTGATTGCGATCTTCAGTGCATTGACTGTGCAATGTGTGGTGTGAATTGTGAAATAGCCGGACATTAAAGGCTGGATTGGTCATTGATTATGATCTGGACATAAGAGTTCGCCAGCCAGAATTTTGCAGAAATGATGGGGTTGGCTTTTCTGATAGTTTTGGGCCTTTGTTATGAGGAACCTACAAGGGGGCCTTTGGGTCAAAATTTTTGGCTGTGTTGGCGGGCTTGGGGCATATAAATAGCCCCATGCTGTGGCTGGTAGTGCGAGGGGAAGAGTCAGTGTGAGTTCATGGAAGTCACAGGGTGCCAAAATATTCCATCTCCCTGTCAGGTGGTGCCAAAAGGGCTGCTGACGAGAGGTAGTTTCTCCATGGGAGAATCTCCTGGCCACCAGTTCACCTAGGGTCATGAGGCTCGGTGGGCTGGGGCATTGGGGGGGTAACCCTATCACCAGGCACCTGAATACGTGCTGTACAGATGACAGGATGATTCAGAAATAGGAACTCACCTTGCTCTTGAATGATCCGGATGTAAAGTCTACACCGGATGTGGAGATAATATCGCTCTACAGTAGGCCCCGTTGTAGATTGGGGTTTTAAGTTTAAATAGTTAATAAAGTTGTGGCCCATGTTTTACCCCAACAATCTGTTTCTGTCTCTTTATTTCGGGCTGGGGGGACAATGTTACATTTTGAAGTTTTTCCTGTGAATTTGCTCTCTTGTGCTTTTTTGCTCATACATTTTCTTGGGAACAGATTAGATTGTCAAATTTGGAGTCCTTAAAAAATAAATAAAAATTCAACCCTGCCAATTTATTCTCTGAGAGACTGTCCTTCCAAAATGTCTTAGTGCTACTAGATTCCTACAGTTTATACATCATGTGGCCTCTGTCATTTGGATTGCTACATTTTGCTTTAGAGAAACAAAACTCATCTCTGCTCAAGAAAAATATAAGGAAAGATGATGGCATGCTTTTCTATCTGTCTGCCCATCCAGCCACCCAGTCTTCTTTGCCTCTTTCTCCTGCTTTTGCTGCTGGTCCTCCCCTATCTTCCATTACAAGCCTGCAGAAAAAGTTTTCTATTCTGTCCTGGATGCCTATTTTTCCCTTTGTCTAACCCACCTGTCTTTCAAGAAGGTGGTGGTCATAGTGCTGCCACTGCTGCCACCATATAAAAGATAAATATTGTATTTATAAACATCATCATCATTATCTTAGAACTGCAGAGCTGGAAGGGACCTTATGGATGAATGAGCTGAGCCTTTGTCAAGGAGGCACAATGCAGTATCAAACCTTTGGCTCTGCAGCCAGATAACAAAATCACTCGGCTATCCAGCAGTTCATTGTTTAATGTTATAAGTAGAGATGGGGGTATTTGTATATGAATACGAATATCCCTGCAGAGCTGAACTTAATGAGGGTCTGGCTCCTGGGGCCAGACTGTCCATGCATCTGTCTGGCAATGGTGTCTCCCTACACGGCTGCTGTGTGGTCAGCCGAGCAGAAAGACAGCAGCACTCCAGGAAAGATTGGAAGGGTGAGCAAAGCTGCCACCAGATGCATCAGTGGACAGTCGAGTCCCAGGGGCCAGACCCTTGTTAAGTCCAGCTCTGTGGCGATATTCATATTTGTATACGAAAATGAATACCCCCATCGCTAGTTATAAGTACTCTTTCCAGCTGAGGTTGTTATCAGTCCACTTTTCTAGAATCTCGGATCCCATTGGAGACCAGAATTTGTGAGATGGGGATATTCTGGGTGGGATGGTGCAAAGTCTTTCAAGAAATAATGCAGGACCTTTTATTTCTGCCGTGCATGGGCAAAATGATGCAAGACTGTGGGCAGAATTAGGAGAAAAAATGCTGGTGTTTATCAGACAAATACATTGTGATAAGAAAGGTAACAGAAATCCTAGTTGTAGCTAGATGCAGGGAGCCATGACATCTCAAGAAATAAAACTAATTCTCCCCTTCATCTTCTTCCAGAAAGAGTCAAGAAAGAACTGTGAAAAAGATCGAAGTGGTATCAGCAATACTAAGAATGTCTGGCTGGAAAGAAGGTTGAAAGAAGGTTGACATAGAACAGAGCAGATAAAAGAATTCCAGGAAATCTGAAGAGGTCCTTCTCTTGATGTTTACTGCTGCCCATGCAAAGACATGCATTTTCTTGCACCCAGTCAACTCTGACATTCTCCATCTCCTCCATGAGATTGTCCATTCCAAGGCCACGTTGGACAGTTCCCACATGCATGACTATCCCTATGTCTATAGGAAATGAAAGGAACCTGAGTAGTGGAAGAAACTTCATTGCTAGTGGCAGAATTTCTGCCCTCTTCCTTCAGCATTAGCAAGTTCCATGTTGCCAATATAAGCTGGTTAGTGAAAACACAAATATTCCTCAACCATATTATGTAGGGCAGAAGGAAAATCCTTCTCAGGTGGTAAAAGAATTTACCTGCTGGGTGGCACAAGTGCTGCCTTTCTTCTCATCTGGAGTCAGTTTATTGCAGCACATGCCGTGTTGGCCAGTGCACACATTCTACTATAATTACTGCTTCGTGATCACTTCTGAAGAATGATTTTAGCTGGAGAAGCACACTGCCTTTATAACGACAATTCCTTGATACTATATGGCATAGGTCAATCTGTCCCACACATTGGCTTTTGTAGCGTTGCTCAAACTTTTCTCCAGGGAAACAAATCAGAATCAGTTGTGTCCCACCAATAGTATTCTTCCAAATCTCTTTTCTAAATTAGTAGAAAATGAATCATTTCTACCTCATGCAATGAGAGGAAGGATAGAAAACCAGAATTGCCAGCCTGTAATTGGCAACATACATTGTCCTCTTGAGCAAAAGGCACAAGAAGAGACCTCGAGCTTTCAAAGGGTGGCAGGATTAAGAAGTGGAATCCCAGCATCAAACCTGTCATAAAAATAATACCTGTAATAATACCTGAAAGATATGTCACACTTTCCCTTTCAAGAGATCTGTCAGACAGAAGCTTCATTTAGAAAGAGCAAGGAGCAGTACCCTTTCTCCCTCCCCCCCCCCCCATCATGTTTCAGGCCACATATCATGATAAAATGAATGCACTTAACTGTGGCAGATATGTATGCTAAGCACTTAAATATTCCTTTAATAATAAGAGGGGAGGAGAGATATAGGTCTGAATGCAGACCTATATTCCTGAAGCCCAAGACCTATATCTCCAAAGCCAGATTGTTGCCAGATATGGTCTGTATCCAATGAAGTCAACTGCTTGTACAGTCATGTAATCCAGCACAACTGCCTTAGTCAGGACTTTTACATTTTTCTAAGGTTATGTTGGATTTATCATTGCACAATTCCACACTAAACCTTTCCACATGTTATGATAGGGCCAAAGCTAGTCCAACGCCAAAAGACTTGCCTGTCTCACAGAATTTGTATGAATACAGGAGCTGCTTCGTATGGAGACAGTATACATTTCTTTGCCACTACACACATACAGACGCTTCCAATTCTCCATCACAGAATGACTACTTGTAAAAGGGAAAACAAAGAACCCATTTGGGCTTCATAGCTGCATGACTAGGCATAATCTATGTATGTTTTTATATGTAATTCATTACATGTGACAATAATAAATTCCACTTTCCTCTTTTTATATTATACTGTACTTCTTTTTTTAAAAAAAAAATCAGTGTGTTTGGATTCTCATTTTTGTAAAATTTGACTTCTATAATTGTTGGAGCTCTGGCATTTCAGCAAAGGAACACCATGGTTTCTGTTGCATATTTAATACATCACTACTTTCCAGGTTTTGTAAATGATCCAGTTATCATCTCCCTCCCACTGAGAAATACATCAACCAAACGATAATGAGAACAACAAAAACAAACAACAAATTCCTGTATCACTTTACAGTCTACCTATAAATGAATGTCTTAAAAAGTTGGCATAGCTACACATTTCATTATTGGGGAATACCTTTAATAATGTTAAGGAAAACATGGCTCAAAGGATGGATATAAGCAGGAAAAAGCCAAGGCAGCCCCACAGCTGCATGGCCCTAAAAACAACTCCAGATGCATCTCTGCTGCCAGCCAGAAGAGGAAGTAGTCAAGGAGCCAACTGAGATGACACTGAAGAGTTAGCAACAGACCCAGATGCTACTGCTGGAAAACACATTTCTGACTTCGGCATCTGGCTCCTACTTTTGCCAAATATGCCCTGTTTGTTTCCACAGCTGTTAAATGTGTTTTCTGCAAAAGGACAGAGCTTGAGGATAGAAAGGTCAGCAACTGATGTTTCAGTGACTGTGAGAGGCAGTAGGAACCCAACACATCACTTAACAACATTAACGATTTGGCTTATAAAAAGATCTCTGCTTATTTAGAAGAAAGATGAGGTGTGCTTGGATGAATCACATACATGCATTTAAATAGAAGTGTTCTCTCTTTTTTTACTTCAAAGCACTGTGGACAATTATAGAGGGGTTAATGAATGTATTCCTTACGTGCAAACTTAATTTTCTGCTCCTCTTCCTCCTCCTCTCTCTGTATATCAATATATTAATTTACCTGGCGATAATGAACTCCACCCAGCAGAGAAGATTATTTTAGGTGAAAATGAAATCTACATTGTGGTTTATTTGCCTGCTGGTAGGCAGGTATGATAATTCATCATCAAAATTCACTTAAGTACTTGTATAGATCAAACAAATTAGACAGAGGTGGGTTTTTTTTTTCAGATTAAAAATACTGCAGAAAGTTTAACAAACATGTTGACAATCAAGGTGAACAGAACAAAATAAGCATACAGATTTTAAGACATTTTAAAGAAGGTGTTATATATTTAGTTCATCTTTTGGAAAATTGCTTTCCTATTAGATAGACAGACAGACAGATATTCATATTGTATAACATCATTCTTCACCAGAAGCTGGGTCACCAGGTGACAAATTGGTTAGAACAGCTGTGATTGCAATTCAGGTATGAGATAGCTGCGATCTGTGTCAGTGAAATCATGAGTCATGAACACCAGGTACATATGGTAGGTTTGAGCTTGGGCACACTAAGCCTGAACTTGTCGTAAAGTTCAATGTCATAGCATACTAATGAAAAAGAAATCCTGCAGCAGACCAAGTCAACCACGGAAACAGGAGTTTCCCAGCAGCAACTCTGAGGATCAGTCAGATCCGCCTACTGGTTCCACCCAAAGAGAGATTTCCACCTTTAATCTTGCATAGCTGTTTGCTAAATTTCAAGGACGTACCACTGCTATAAGATTCCAAGGAGCAGATGTACAGTAGATAGTCGGCAGCAGTGAGACAGTATCTAGACAGTGAAATCTGCTGCTTTCTTGAACTGAGAACTTAAGAACCTTATGCTCCATAGCAGGAGGGTAGCTAGCTGTGATACTAAATTTAAACCAAGACCTTTCTTGTGGTACCTGCTGTACTCTCCAGGGTGCTGAACCAACTCTGTTATAGATCTCCATCTATGAACTACATTTCCATGAGTTTTCTTGCTTAAGACTTTGCTGGAATGATGGAACACCTGATGAGTAAGGACTTTCAGATATTTAAGCATATCAGATATATATGTTCATATCTGCCAGTCTTGTTAAGTTTGTCAGCTTCCCACTGACAGTATTGCTCTGTTCCGTTTCTGTATCGGACTGTGATTCTTTTCCACCAGATGAAAATTTATGCACATTTGCTTGTGGATACTTCTTCAAAATGTATACACTTCTTTAATGTATGTAATTTAAGTGCATTTTCCACTGATCAATGCGTGTCTGTCTCCATTTTTCAATTGTATGCATTTCTCCTCTCTAAAATGTATTGGAAGCTTTTTTGCAAGGCCATGTAGTTAGCACAATTAGACAAACACACTCTTTCACTACTGGAAACTTTGCAGATGTATCAGTTTCTGAGACAAGATGTGTTCAGTTCTACCGGCAGTGTTGGGAGATGGGAGTTGTGAATTTCCATATAGAAATATGAACCCAGTGAATTTAGTTCCTACCCTTATATTAAGAAATGTGATTTTTATAATGTCAAGTTTATACCTACCAACTAACATAAGATGCAGTCAATGTAAACTTGAAATACATCACATTATAATACCACTGAAAGTCAATACAGGAAACTTTTGCTCATTAAGCCGTGGTGGGAAACCAGCAGTATAGATCTGCATTTATTTTAAACATACATTAAACATTAATTCTCATTGTTTATTAATTTTAAAAGTAAAATAATGAAGGAGGATATGCACAAACAAAAACAAAACTGAAGTACATTCGTTCCTAATTTTATTGGCTTTTAACAGATTTTAATTAGTGGCATTGTTTTGTACGGAATAAGTATTTCACAGAAAAATCATAAAGAGAAGGAAAGACAGATGGACACAGAAAAAAAATCTATTTCAAATAATCTCTGCAAGCCAGAAAAGGTTTCTGGTAGAAAAGAGACAATGGTGATCACTGAATCTATTTTGAAAGCTCTTTTTAATTTAATGACAAGGTGGGTTTGTGGGTATTTTAATCATTTACAAAATAGAGATCCATTTTACAGTGTATTAAATGGACAGATCTGATGCACTACACACATAGCAGAATATCTGTGTGGTTCACACCATTTTGATGGAAACGTTTAGAAGCTGAAGTGACTAAATTTTCTACCAAAATTATTGGGGTGAAGGAATTTGAATGAATGCACTGATTTAATTCAGATGGGGTGGTGACACAAAAACCTTTGAAATGAGAATCAATGATAAAAGAAATTTTTTTTCCTTGCAAACAAACAGAAAAGACCAGTTAGGCCCCAGCAATCTCTGGTCAGCAGTGGCCAGATATTGCTGAGCTGGGTTAATGCAAAGCACCAGAACAATATGATCGGTCAGGACAATGCATTGGGTTAATAATTGGGACTTGACTATATCATTTGTTTTACCAGTTCAGCAGTTCAGAAGATCAGCCTTCTAGTATCTTTTGAATTAGTAACCATGTCATCATAAGGAATGCAATGTAGCATCTCAGGCAAGAAGCTGGATTTTTGTAGCTCATCCTTCAAGCAACTTTAGTGCTGTTTGCCAGCTGAAAAGGTCAAGAAATCTATAAACAACTGTGTCTTTCAATTACATGCAGTGTTAAAACCATAGCTAATCTGGATATCTCCTGGCCTTGTTCAGTTTGAAGTTCCATTCCCCATTGTATCATGTTTCCTTCCACTTCTCTCTAGGTTGTGGTAAGCAGATACTGTCTAGGTACACACTATGCTTTCACTACAGAAGAGCTCCCATTATTTGACTAGGAATTTATTTAATTGCTGACCTAGCTCTTGTATTTTGAATATTCTACTAAGTTCAAACTAGCCACATCAAGATTCCTTTCACTCTGCAATTTAATCAGTGTGCTTATAAAACTGAAGCTGCTAGTAACGGTAAGAAATACACTCACAGATTAGTATTAGTTCCTTCATATTCAATGGGATGGCATCATTTCTCCAACTTATACTGGAAAAGCCAATTTGCCCGAATAACCCCACAGAACTGTCAGTGGAATGGAATGGCTGAAGCCCATTCATTACTAGTTCTACAAAGATTCAAGGGGAAAAATGGATGCACCAGTCATTCATGAATGTGCTTTCTGTTTGATTAATCAACCACACTTGGTTAGAATACTGAAAAGAACCATAAAAATAATACATAGATCTGCAGTCTTTGGAGTGTTTTGTTCATTTTCTTTTCCTTTTCAGTCACTTTTTTCATATGTGTATACAGAGATAAGCAGTGTATTCTCCTGCCAAGATTGTGAAGAATGATAATAGCGGGGGACTAAAGACTTCCTTTCTTGTGATCAAAATTTTAAGTAAGTAGAACACCTGTAGAAACTCACAAAAATATGCCTTGGAAACTTTTCTCAGCTGCTCCCATGTCCCAAGCTACTGTCCCTGACTTTCATGCTTATTTCAAATGTGACAAGAATCTCTTTCTTCCATTTTCCCTTTTTGATGTTTTTATTTTAAAGATAGGGAAATACATCATGTGGAGAGAAAGTTTTGTAGCAGTCAGGAGGAAAGGGAAGCCAATTGTCTGCAGTTTCAGCAACTTGTAAGGATGCACCATAGCCAAGGGCAGCACAGCCCTAGGCGCACATGTACAGCCGCAGTGGTACAGAGCACCCTTACCAAAGTGGGCAGCATGAAACCATGACACTCTGTTCCTACATCTCTGTCAGACATTGCAAGGTCAAGTGATGTCACAAAGAAATACTTTAGTGAGTGGGAAGAAAAGAAATTGGTGATGAGGGGAACTGGCAATAGGGTTAAAAATGCTGCAGCCTGAGGAACCTGTACCCTGATTTTCACTTTCCAGCCATAGAAAATTTCTCTCTGTGAGAAGCATTCTCTCATATAAGCCAATATTTCTGCTGAAAAAAAAATTAGAAGAAAAACAGCTGCCTCTGCCCCCTCCCCCATCCTGTTGTCATTCCACCAGCGGGCAAAGACCTTTCTCTTCAGGCAGGACCTTGGCAACTGAGATCTCACTCAGATGGGCATTTGTCTTTCAGTTTAGTGCATTGCAGGTCAGTTTGGTTGTCTCTTTTCTTCTGGTAACCACACAATGAGTGGATCAATTTATCCCTGTGGTGCCCTAACCTAGACCTTTTTGAAAAGCTTCTACTTTTGGGGAGAAGAATGATGTGTTCTAGTTTAGTTTGTTCCCAGTATGTATGATTGCTAGGAACAGAATAAAACCAAGTCTTGAAGTTCTCAAAGCTACCAAGGCTCCTTCTGGTCTGGATTTCTGGAATCCACAAGTGACTTAATAAACGGGTCACTTCAGGATATTGGCAAATTGAACACTTCCTCTGTTCCTTTGCAAAGGGGCAGGGGATTTTTTTTTTTTTGCATCTACTAGATTATTGCTGTTGCACCAAATTACTTAGACTAAATTATTATCTTTGCTGTTGTGTGAAATGCCATTTGAAATCATGACTATGGGCAGTTTTTTACTTGACACTACCAACAAGCCAAATGCAGGATAGTAAACTTCCCAAAGATGACAAGACCAGAGGGAAAATACAGGCAGCAAAGTTTTAATCTACTATGCAAATGGTAATGAGGATATTCTCATCCTGGCAGGTAGGCCAGGGCACCACTCTGCCTGCAGAAAGGACTTTCCTATGGCCAATTCCCCTATAAATGTAGGAGGGGCTAGTTCCAAGTCAGAAGGGGAGGAGGGGAGTCATGGGTAGAAGACAGAGAATGTTACCAAACAGGAGGAGTGACCCCTACAGGAGAAGAAGGGGAAAGATAAATGGTGGAAGAAGTGAGGTAGCAGGAGGAGGTGGACGCATGGAAAGACATGAAGGAGAAGGCAGACTTGGAGGCCTGTAAAGCAGAAGTGGGAGAAGCTGTGATTGAAACCAGTAACAAGGTTTTCTAGGTAATAAAATGGTAAAGATGGTAGAGAGAAAGAGAGGACCTATGGATACAACTATGGCTGCCACCTGGGGAGGTGAGAGATGTAGACATGCTAAGCCCCCTTCAAAGCCCTCTTTCTGGGGAGAGTGTGTGAGAACAGAGAGATGCAGAAAAGCACAAGAGAGAGAAGTAAAAAAGAACAGGTGTCCCTGTTCATTTTCCAAATCTGAACCAGATTGAAGTGGATCCTATAACATCCCACTCAGGGAAAAGGCAGATGGTGAATATGAAATAACCCTCAAAGATTGCATGACTCTTGCCATCAAACTCCTTTCTTGGCATACCCCCATGGCATCTTCTGCATCCTGGATGAGCAAAATGACAGCCCACAGACACTCCCAGGAGTGAAAGCAACTCTGGGTTGTGTGTGACTGTTGTTGATTTCAATATTTATTGGCCGTCCCCCTCCCCTTGTCCCAGTTCAATAAGCCCTGTTACTAGCATTTGGTCTCTGAGCATGAAACCTATAAAAGAAGTTGGGACACGTTGGTAGCGTTGGAGGCATTCACATCTACCTATAAATCTTGCTGTCCAAATAGGTAAAGGTTCTCCTTGACATTTAGTCAGTCGTGTCAGACTCTAGGGGGCGGTGCTCATCCCCGTTTCCAAACTGTAGAGCCAGCGTTTGTCCAAAGTCAGTTTCTGTTGTCACGTAGCCAGCGCGGCTATACACGGAATGCTGTTTACCTTCCCACCGCGGTGGTACCTATTTATCTACTCACATTCGCATGTTTTCAAACTGCTAGGTTGGCGAGGAGCTGGGACAGAGCTCACTCTGCCGCGTGGATTCGATCTTACGACTGCTGGTCTTCTGACCCTGCAGCACACAAAGGCTTCTGCGGTTTAGCTCACAGCGCCACCACGTCCCTGCTGTCCAAATAGATCCCTTCAATTGTTCTTCCTTACAGGAAGGTTAACAGCTCAAGGAGGGTGAGGATTTTGAGTTGTGGGATATCTTTTTGAGATCTCTAAAACGTTACAAACCAGACATATTTTTGAGTTTAACAGACTCTTCTTTGGGTGTAGATGTTACAAACTTGAGGGAATAAGGATGGTATTATTCTTTTTAATCTTGTTTTGCTGTAGTGCTATAAACTGAGCTTACACCTGTCTACACAGAGAACGAAAAATAGTCATTGGGCAATGACCATCACAGGAGGTTCTGTGATATGAAATCCAATTGTGATCACTGTGACTGCCTGACATGCAGTCCTGGCTCTCGCCATTGTAAATCTGAGCATCTCATTTTAAAGACAGGATCAAACTGCCGTATGTAAAGCATGTAAAGTCTTAACTGCCATAGATAATGCCAACTCAAATTATTATTTCCTTCCCAACATAGATTATAGGAAGAGAGAACATAAATGGGAATTATTAGGGAAAAAATATTCAGCACATATATCAGAAAGCACCTTTTCATGCAGAGAATACTAAATGCTTAGAATGGCCTGCAGGCAAAGTTGTTGAGGCAAAAAGTATCAGTGTCATTCAAGAAACAATTAATTATCATCCTTGGGGAAATAAACTACTAAAAAGGACCTGTCTTAATGGACCAAATGACCTTTATTCATTCTCCAAAATATCTCTCATGTTCTTATAATTCTATTGAAGGCTATTTCAGCATTTTGGCCTCAAGCAATGTCAGCTTTTACTTGAATTATTCTGCTCCCCAGTTCACTGCTGAGGATACTCCTTTGCTATCCTCTGGCAAATAATGCAAACCATGGTAAGACTTTGCTGCTAACACTGCAGTACCTTGACTGTTTATTCCAAACACATACTGAGCTGTGCCATTGTGTTACATCCATCCTGATGACAAACAGCTTTGCATATTTGCTTGGCGGTACATCCACCTGCCAACCTAGCAGTTCGAAAGCATGTAAATGCGAGTAGATAAATAGGTACCACCACAGTGGGAAGGTAACGGCATTCCATGTCTTGTTGTGCTGGTCACGTGACCACGGAAACTGTCTATGGACAAACACTGGCTCTACAGCTTGGAGACAGGGATGAACACCGTGCCCTAGAGTTGGACAAAACTGGATTAAATGTCAAGGGGAACCTTTACCTTTACCTTTACATCCACCTAGGTCTGCTGAGATGCAGAAGTTCTGAAATCAGGATCTCCTCTCCAAAGCCAAAGGAAAAAAACAAAACACATGGGTGGCTTTAAAAGAGGATACCGGGATAGGATTGGTAGTGACTGTTAGCTGCAATGAGAACAAATTACTTTTAATATCAGAACTGTATCTCTCTGATTATCACTTCCTGGATAATACAGTCAGGAAGCTGCTCTTTCATTCATGTTCTGCTGATGGCTGTGCTACTACTATGTATAAATAATGTATAAATAAACTACTATGTAAACAGAATGCTGGAGAAATGGAACTCTAGTCTGACCAAGTGTGGCTGTGCTTAGGAAGTGGATTGGACTGGTTCAAGAGTCTGTGAGGAAGTACTGACTCTCTAGGAATTCAGATGGAAGCACTTCCCAACTCTGTTGGGGATTGAACCTGGTACCTTTTGCATATTACTGAGCTAATATTGCTCTGGTCACTGTTTATTAATGAAAATGCTGCAGGGTATGTTCTGTGGCAATGAAACTCAGAAAAAGGGTCCCCATCATTCAATCCTGTCCTCTTTTGCTGTTTTCCCATCCTAAGTGCTGCTACTACCTGCGCCAGGACAGATAAGGATCTCCAATATCCTACATTCCACACCAAGCTCTTGTGCTTTGCCTTTGTAGTATTGTTCTTAGTTCTTTTAAATAAAATTTCAAGTCCCTCATTTAAAAACATTCATCTGGTTAAATATGGCATATTTTTCAGGGCAGTGAATTGTTGAACATGAAGGCTGCTGATGCCCTCCATTTTGAGTCTGCATCCATACAATCTTGGTGAAGGTTTTTATGGATTTTATTAATATGAACAGCTGACTGGACAGCTCACTGAGTGAAGTATCTGGCTATGGAGCCAGAGGTTGGGAGTTTGGTTTCCCACTATGCCTCCTGGGCAAAAAGCCAGCCTGTGTGGTTTTGGACAAGCTTCACAGCTTGAGGATGCCCCAAAAGGATGAAAATGGTAAATCATTTCTGAATATTCTCTACCTAGAAAACCTTGAAAAGTGTTGCCATAAGTCAGAACTGACTTGATGACACATTACTATTTTTCTAAAATACCAGTCACAGTTAATCAAAATTATAAAATCATTGACTGGTATTATATAATAGAATGTGGTGGTGGTGGTGGTGGTGGTGGTGGTGGTGGTGAAGAAGAAGACAAGTGACTGAATTATATAGGATGGAATTATATATTAATTATTATTATTAATAATAATATAGGAAACTAGAGAGTGAGCTAATTATATTGTGGTAGAATCAGTGATATAACAGGCTCACAAGCTTGACATAATGTGATTTTCTATGATCTGGTTTGCCAGCCTCCTTAGGTCTCCCTGTTCCCTCTGAGCTTAGGTAACGGTTCCCCTTGACATTTAGTCCAGTCATGTCCAACTCTAGGGTACCATGCTTATCCCTGTCTCCAAGCCATAGAGCCAACATTTGTCCATAGACAGTTTCTGCGGTCACGTGACCTTCCCACCAAGGTGGTATCTATTTTCTGGAAGGAAAAGACAAGAAATCGGGCCTTCTCGGCAGTGGCTCCTCGCCTCTGGAACAACATACCTCCTGAGATTCGTGCGGCTCCTTCGCTGGGTATCTTTAAAAATCAATAAAAAACATGGATATTTCGGCAAGCCTTCCCTCCAGACAATTCCTGATGTCCTCTTCTCTCTCTTTCCTACCATTAGTTCCCTTCTTGTTTAAATGTTTCTACCATGAAAAAATTGTTTTATATATATTTATTGTGTTATTTTATGTTGTTAGCTGCCTAACGGACCATATAGGTTGGATATAAATACAATAAATAAATAAAATAAATAAATACTCACATTTACATGCTTTCAAACTGCTAGGCTGGCAGGGGCTGGGACAAGTGATGGGAGCTCACTCCATCGCATGAGTTTGATCTTATGATCAAACTGCTGGTCTTGTGACCTTGCAGCACAAAGGCTTTTGTGGTTTTAACTCGCAGCGCCACCACTTTCCTCTGAGCTTAGGTACTATAATTACAGTGGTTGGAACAGATGGGGCTTTTCCACCCAGGATCAGTATATGGTTCCAAGCTGCCCATAACATAATACAAAGTTTTTGAGGGTGGCTTTTCTTGGAAGAGGCAATTATGTGTCATTAGATTTACAAAATGCCTTTGCCTCACTTGTTGATGGGGACTGTCCGCTCTTCCTTTTGGACTCTCCTGAATGGAACTGACAACAAAACCTACACTTTCAAACTTACCACTACATCACTGGGTGCTACAAGAAAAGGACCAGGACAAGTTGTGTCAGCTAAAAAGGAAATTAAGTAGGGACTCTTCAAGAAAAACTTGAAGATGATGAGCCATAGGCCAAACACATTATTTAAAAGCCTAAACGTGAAAACCCAACCCTGATGGTTGCAAAAGTTATCAATGCAGAAAGACTAGGAATGGGCTTCAATCCTGCCTGAATCTAGGACTGTGCTACAACTTCAAGATCTGCACTAGTTACATGCATCGTGTTCATACAGAAAACTAGGAAGGGAATAATCTGCTTCACAGCTTCTTCTTAGTCTGATAGAGATGCTACTTTTTCTTAGGAAGTCTCCTGTGTCTGTGCGAGAGACTGTAAGTCAGGAGGGTATGCTTTCTACCAGAGGTATTTGCAAGTGCCTCGATCCAACTCACGTGCTGTTTCAGCACTTTAGATCCTGAATGAAAGCAAAACTAAACAAGCCAATGCAGCACCTATCCGAACCTTGTAGTGCCTGTGACATTTAAAGAGAAATGTTGCATGAAAAATCATATAAAGAACAAATTATCACACTCAGAGACCCTCCTCCCACCACTCTCATCAAATGGAGAGTGATGAATAGATTCTTTGTCTTCATAAGTACAGTGGTGCCTCGCATAACGATGTTAATTGGTTCCATTAAAAACATTGTTATGTGAAAACATTGTTAAGCGAAACACCATTTCCCATAGGAATGCATTGAAAACCGGTTAATCCGTTCCAATAGGAGCCTATTCAATACATTTCAATGGTGAAAAAAAATCACCAAAAATTCAAAAAGACTCAGAACGAAGCCAAATTACTTTAACGAAGGTTTTATTAGGTGCACTAACGATTCCAAGCATTTTAAACATTTTTAAACATTTTAGAATATTTTTAAAATAGCGAAAACAGGGCTGTTTAAAAAAATGTTAAGCGAAACAGGGGACCTAAAACTGTCATCGTTAAGTGAAGCAAGGTCCCAAATATCGTTATGCGAAAATCCCCCATAGGAAACGTCGTCAGGTGAGGCGGCAAAATTTCCAGCAAACGCCATCATTATGCCAATTCATCGTTGAACGAGGCACTCGTTAAGTGAGGCACCACTGTATTTGCAGCCCAGGTCCTTCCTCTTTTTTTTTTGTCATCACACCCTACTTCCACCCAGTATCTTCCTGATCTTATATGACTAACTTGCCCACATATTTTTATTCTTTGTTAATGCTCTGAATGCTGAATTTTCCCACTGCAATCCAGAATGGCCCAACTCTGCACCAGAACTGCGCCAAGGCTCTTCACTTTGATCCAGGCTACATCCAAGTCAACATGGATAACCCCAATTCAACCCAGAATTTGATATTTAGCCAACAGCAGAGCACAATTCTGCTTTTTACATGCCATGTCAGCATCACACCATTCCATGAAATTTCAGGACCAGACACTGAGAATACGGAGTCCTTGTCTTATTGTAGGGATGGAGAGGACAGTCTCTGTGTGTCATAAGGGTGGGTCCTTGAGAGAAGGGGCTGGCAAGAATCAGAGAGAAGCCAGCACAATTATAGATAACTTCATGTTCTGCCAATGGCCTATAGAACCATCTGAATACAGGTGCAAAGTCTTTAGAGCAACCTGACATGAGATTATACTTTCTCTTCCCCAAGTGCTATTTGTGTAATGCCAATGCCATTAGATGTGTAGGATAAAAGTACCATACAGACAGACAGACATATTTTACCTGAGATTTGTCTCTCCACTTGAATATTTAGGAAAGCCTGGCGATTTCCTGAGACTTCAGCTGATGCCTAGAGATATGGTGGCCCTATTTTCACCTATGCTGGGAAAAGCTTTCTCAGCTGAATTTCTCATGGCATGCAGTTACTACAAGCATAGGAGTTTGCCAAAAGGGAAAAGAAGATCTGAAACATCCTATTTCCACAACATTAACAATATGAACTGTAATAATATGTGCAAAGTACATTAAAAAGACAACATTCTGTATATGATATTAGATTTCTCTTTGCTCATAGTTCTGCCATTCTTTCATGAAAATAGTCAATGGTATTTCATCTATAGAGAACTTATCGTCTTTTGCTGTTGCCATTATTTCAGCTTTGTCTCTTGGAACTTCTGTGTCCTGCTTCTTTTCCATTAATCTTTGTTAGTGTTTTAATCATCTGCCATTTGTTCTGTTCTTGTTTCTGGAACAAGACTGTGAACCCTTGAAATGGTTTAGTATTGTGGGCAACCCTGAATTTTTGTAAGTTGTCCGTTCTGTTGTTGACAGGATAACTCAAACTGTGATCATGAGTATCAGACAGCATAGTCTTCGTCCCTCAAATCCCTCTTGTAATTAACTTCCTGCTGCTTCTCTTCGATAACCGAAGGACCAAAAACACTTTGAGTTTCACTCAAGTATAAATCATGTGTATGTAGGATTGCTCCCTATGGGGGTGACCCCTGTTTATTTCATAATAAGGACTTCAGTAAATTTGCTCTATTACTTCATGATTTTTTCTTCGATCCAGTGGGGTGGGGGGAAGACAAACAACAGAAAACTACACTCAGTTAGTGAGACTGTGCAAGTTCACAAATAGATTAGATCAGATTCTTTCTGTGTTTTATTGTGTATGTAAGCCGCCCTGAGTAGACTTTATCTAGAGGGGCGAGGTATAAGTCTAATAAAAGTAAAGTAAAGTAAAGTTTCTACTCTAGTTCATGTATAGGAAGGAAGGAAGGAAGGAAGGAAGGAAGGAAGGAAGGAAGGAAGGAAGGAAGGAAGGAAGGAAGGAAGGAAGGAAGGAAGGAAGGAAGGAAGGAAGGAAGGAAGGAAGGAAGGATCTGCTAATTTTATCCAAATTCATATTAAATAATTGTTGGATTATATTGGTATTATGCCATTTTTTTCTTTTCATTCACATTTATTATTTACAACTAATATAATTTTCCTTATTCATGTAGGAAGTTAAAATCTTTAGCAAAGTCCTGGCTGTCTGTTTTGTCATATCCATGTTTTGCCATTATGAGTTTATTTTTTTAAAAAAAGTAAACACCATAAAACAAACTTGACCTGAAAGTTCTTGTAGAAGAATGAAGCCTTGTCATATGATTTTTGCAGATCTAGGTGTACTTGATAGAGAGAGTCTTCCCCACCATTAGAAGAATGCACAAGTTACCTCGGGTGTTGGTGAGTGTTCCAACACTGGAGGCATTCAAGAAAAATTTAGATAATCACCTGGCAAATATGCTTTGATTGTATTCTTGCAATGAGCAGGGCGTTGAACTTGATGGCCTTGTAGGCCCCTTCCAACTTCACTTTTCTATGATTTCTCTAGATAGAAAAAAAAAAGCCTCTATCAGTAAGAAGGGTTGTATACACAAAGATCCTGAAGTCAGACCAGATTAATGAAATCTTCTGGCACAGGGCAGAGCTGCTGGGCTGGGGCTTCTTTCCTGCCAGTCCAGTAGAGACATCAGCAAAGAAAGTCAGAGGACATCAGGCCGGCAGGGCTAAAGCAAGCCTTTAAGAATGCTGCCCCTGCTTCCTCTGTCCTCTTCCCTGCTTGCAAAGCGAAGAGGAGTAGTGCTGCCTTGGAGCCAAGCAGTTTCTCTTTCACCATGTAGCTGGAGCAGCTCTGGAGGATCCCTGATGGCATTTGGGCTGTGCATTGGCACAGCCCCAAGGTTTTGGGGGATCTTAGGTTTAACTGTGCCTTGTCAGCATTGCCAGGGCTCTTTAAAAAATGAAAATAAAACAAATAAAAAATATTAAAATAATAATTTGCATTCAAGGCAATAGAGCATTGGTACAGAGATTTGGAGGGGCTGACAGGCCTGGGGTGGGAGTAGTAATGAGGTGGAACAGTTGTGTAAGGGAGTCTCTTTCCTCTCCCACTCCTGCACCCCACCTTTCCCTTAAAATAACTAAAAAAAAATAAATTAAAATTAAAGGAGGAAGTGTGAGAAATTGAAGGAGTAAGAGTGAGGAGGCATATCAACAGCCAGGAACTACTGTGCAGTAGCAACTCTTTCATTATGCTGCCCAAAAAGGGTTGTGGTGGGGCAATAAAGGGAAGCAGCCTGCAAAATGCAAGGCACCTGCTCAAGCTCCCCCTAACAATTTCATCCTCAGACGAGGAGGACTACATGGCCATATGAGAAAAGCTTGGTGCCTTACAGAGGAAAAGGGTGCAAGTGAGGCCATCTGCCCTGAAGGACACACTCATTAGGCCCATCAGGAAGATATCTAGTTTGGCAGCAGATGAAATTGGCAATTATAGACCCGTCGCCAATGTTTCTTTCTTAAGCAAGGTGGTCGAGAGAGTGGTGGCAGACCAGCTTCAAGCACTCCTGGATGAAACAGATGCCCTGGATCCATTTCAGTCGGGCTTCAGGCCACGCCATGGTACAGAAATGGCATTGGTCGCCCTGTGTGATGACCTACTGAGGGAGGCCGACAGGGGCAAAGTGTCTCTGCTGGTCCTCCTCGACATCTCAGCAGCCTTTGATACCATTGACCACGGTATCCTCCTGGGGAGGCTCTCCGAGTTGGGAATAGGTGGCCTGGCATTGGCCTGGCTCCGTTCCTTCTTGGAGGACCATCCCCAGAGAGTGTAGCTTGGGGAGAGTGTCTCGGCCCCGTGGAGCCTCAATTGTGGGGATCCACAGGGGTTGATTATCTCCCCAATGCTGTTTAACATCTACATGAGGCCGCTGGGTGGGGTCATCAGGGGGTGTGGAGCCTTGTGTCATCAGTATGCGGATGACACTCAGCTCTACATCTCCTTTTTTCCAACCACAGGAGATGGCGTTCTGTGCCTTCAGTGCTGCCTGGAGGCCGTACTGAAATAGATGCAGGAGAACAGGCTGAGGCTGAACCCAGACAAGATGGAGGAGCCCATTATTCTGGGCTGGGAGGGCAAATGGACTCTGCATGACAGGAAATACTGGTTATGTACAGAATCCACTTTGCATTCTCGCCATATGTTTACATTCACATAGAATGAGCAACAAAACATGTTTTCACTTTATGCTTGTATTTTAATTGTTGATACTTAAGCAGACTTTACCATTTTGATTGTTAGGATAACTTAGAACTTGAGAAAGTGTAACTTCTAGGATGTTTTATTTCATTTAAAACAGGTTTCAAAAAAAATGCATATGTGCAATTAAACAATATCAATATAAATCAGCACAGAAGACCAAGCCTCATATTTAGAAATAAGGATTTCCCAGGAGAAATTCAGATAACAATCCAATTAAGCTGTTTCTATATGCAAATAAGCTCTCACACTCCAAACTTTCCTATAACAGAAGGCATTGAAAAAGCTAAATAACACATTTCTTCTTATATTTTGAACAAGGCAAGTGATAAGTTGTCAAAGTGTAAGGAAGCTTCAGGTGAGTAGGACAGAAGGGAATTGGTTTCTGAAATATATTTAATGATGGTTGATTTCTGAGAACCAGGGGGGAAAAAAATCATATCATTGCTTGCCAATTAAAAATTCATTAGGACTTGCAAGGCCTGGATAACATTTGGTAAATAGAAGCAGCATGTGAAAAATTTGAATGAGAGTATGGGCTTAATAGAATAATCAGGGCTTGAACTGGTGCACCACAAAACAACAATACATAAATATGTATGCACACAAGGCTAAATCCAGCTCGTCCTACTTTCGTAGTTCTCATTGCCTTTAATTTTATTGGTATCAGTTGGTCTGTAACAAAGGAAGCAAGGCTTGCTCTAGTAACTTTGAAGCTAATTAATCCACTCCTACACAGACCAATATTTTATTGCAGCTTAAAGCAGGTCCAATGATCATGCAGCAATATGTTCATGAAACATGCACACTCACAAAGAGCAATTGACAACTCTGTCATTGGCTTATTCTGTGTCAATGGGCCAGGATCAAGCCATGCTACACTCTATGATGCTGACCGAGAACAAATTGTACTCCACACACTTCTGTATACTCTGGGTGGGTGTGGGTTTGAATCTGATCATCTGCACAAACAGCTGTATGTTTGAGTAGACTTTGTTGGGGGGGGATAGAAATCTAATAAATAAATAAATAAATAAAATAAATAAAAATTGAAAGTACAGAATTGCAGCCACTCAGATGTTGTTCAGCAGCCACAACCTTCTTAGGTGCCTAGATGCAGAGAGTGTGATTGCCTGCTCCATGGGCTAGCATTTCAAGATCTCCAAGTGCCAGCTAAAGTCTTTGGCAATTGCAGTGTTCCTCAGGTCTCCAGGCAGGGAGACAACTCTCAGAAGAAGTACTGGAGAAAAAAAGTTTTAATTTGGCTGTGAAAGCCTGCATGTCAGTTTCCAACCATTTGTAGGTGGCACCAGCATGATGTTTGTATGAATGTCACACCTGTACAAATGTCAATGCACCCAAAAGCCAAGGTGATTGGGAAGAGAGCTGATAGGTAAATCTATTTATAACCTGTGAGCTTGTGCATGAGTCCTTGAAAGAGTTGTGCAGAACCTGGGGGGTATGGAAATGGACAACTCACAAGCTCCAGGATCAATGTAGGACCTATAAAACCTCTACCTATGTTATGACTGTGATACATAAAGTCATGCGAAATGTGAATACTAGTGGAAATTGTGGTGGTGGTCACCTGGCCAGCTGCCGAAAAACACTTTTGTGCTTTTAATGACATCACAGAAATAAGCCCCCTAAGTCTCAGATTTTGGACCTGACATCTCAGGAAATGAGATGCTGATGTCCTGCCATCATCATCATCATCAATTTATTTATTTATTTATTTATTTATTTATTTATTTATTTATTTATTTATTTATTTATTTATTTATATGCCTCCCACTCTACCCAAAGGTCTCTGGGCGGCTTACAACAATTAAAATTCAATACAATAAAATATAAAATGATTAAAATACAATTAAAATACAATTAAAATTGCCATCATCAAGACCCACAGTTAATGTTATTTCCATTCCTTGTGGACACTGGTTGAGCAGTTATACTCTGGGTTTTGTAGATGCAGCTAACACTTCTTTCTCCCTTGTCCCTGCACAGAAAATATTTGGAAAGTATCTGAATTTGTGAATTTCTGGAAAATGGATCAGCTTTCGGGAGCTGCTGCTGATAGTTCCTTCCCGCTCTCACTGTGTATAACTCAAGGTTTCTGTGTCCTACACTTATCATCACATGATCATTCTTAAATTTCTTTCCAGCTTCTTACAACATGCCAAAAGTCCATTAAGAAATCACCTTAAAAGGTACATTTCTTTCTTGGCTATGGAAACATATCTCAAATTTGTATGCAGTTCAAACAAGTGAGTCTCTTTCTACATGACCGTCTCATTTAAATTATGCAAATTTCCCATTCAGTTCTGAACTTGCCTGTCAAAGTTATAAAAATAACTCCAAAGAGGAATGAAAGATACCTTGGTAGAAGAAGCTATTCTTATCTTGTAATAATATGGTATGCAGCTGCATTACTATGTTTTTCCACATAATCACTATTGTTTGCACTGGAGTTACTGTTTCATTACATGAAGTTATTGAGGAAGAACATGCTGTATCTCACAATGGAAAAGGGCTGCATAACTATGGATGCTGAGAACATACATGTAGAGCTACTCAAGACTAACACATAGTGCTCTGTAGATGACAGAATGTTCCCATGGGTTCCCTAAGATTTTAGGGGTTTTTTTCATCCCATGAAAACACAAGAACCATTTTGATTTTTAGTGAAAAGAGCTCAACAATGTTGATATTTTTAATTTTAAAAATGACCAATGTAGAATTCCTCATGTATGATATTTTAGCCCTCCAGTTTGAGTCTGCCCTATCTCTCTTACTGGTCCAGTAATGTCTTCATTGAATTCATTCTGTATAGCAACCAATCATGACTCAGTTCAGTGGAGCTGCTAGACATCTAGGAACTCTTCATTGTCTGAAATGCTCAGCAGATACGGTTGCCTTAGCAGAGTTGTGGAAGCAGGTTTTCTGCAAGCACCTCTTAATAGAGAGGGATACTAATTCAGAAGCACATGTTTTACCAAAAGAAGGAACTAAGACCAGCCATGGTACACACATTTCTTATATTCAGCAAATCCCAAGCTCATGTTGCAGGGAATACAAAGACTTCTGCCTGAAACCTTCATAGTTATAAGTTACACACTACTAAAAAAAGGCATGCAGGTCCAAAAATGTGGAGAAAAGAGGAAATTGGTTTGCATAAAATTGGATATATCAATTTATATGAACAGAAACAAAATCAGGATTTTTAAAAATATAATAAAAGAACAATACATCTCGTCTCTTCTGAGTAGCATAGTCTGTGACCCAGTGATCTGTTTTGTTGCTAAGTCTGGTGTCCAGGTACATATAAATGTTAGCATCTTTAATGTCTTCCACTGAAAATAGGATAGCGCCATGAAACTCAGAGCAGACAGTACTGGACTACATAATCGACAGTGTGGCCTTGTACACCAGCTTCCTATACTCAGTTAAGGGTTACTCAATAATAAAAGAGGAGAGTAAGGAACCCAAATGGAATAGTACTACCTATATCTCAAAGCTTGGAAAAGGAACTTTTTTTGGACTATAACCCTCACCCTCACCTCCGGCTTTATGAGCATTGGTCTTGAAAGCTGGGAAATACTGGACATTCCAGTCTAATTAAAACAACCTTTCAAGGCTCTGCTTTGGTCTTGCTATTAAACAGACATAATCCATTTTTGCTGTTTTTTGGCTCTCCATACATGATTGACAGATGTCATACTGCTGTTGATTTATGAAGTTATTTGGAAGAAAAAAATGGCGCCCGCAAGATGCTGGGTTCTGTCTTGTTCTGTTTTGCTTTTTTTAAAAAAACATTGTAGGAACTTGTTACCAGTGTTGTTGTTGTTGTTTTAAAAAAGACACATCTAATTCCAAGAGGATAACTAGTGATTCCATTCTTACCCACAAAGGATAAAAGTTTCCCTTTAGGATCAACCAACATTTTATAATGGAGTTCTATAAATGCATCTCTGTGTTTTGAAGGATTTATCAACAGCACTCAGGGAATGGCAGAAATGATTGTAGCACAAGCAGAATGATGTAGTCTCCCCTCTCCTTACCATTTTTCACATTAAAAAAGTTGCCTCCACACAAAGCAGCTTTTTTTGGTCTCTTTAGTGAACTTGTAGCAGAAACACAGTAACAGCTATTGATGCCCAAAATCTTATGTTGACCCAGGCTAGAAGGAGAACTCTCTAGCACTGGCCTTCTGCTGTAAGGAAATTTCAGTTGGTTGAAAAATAGGGCAGATAGATTGCTTGAAAGAACTAATCGATATGGTCATATTATGTTGCTACTTTGCCATCTGCACTAGTAAATAGCCCACTGTGAGGCCATATTCAAACTGCCGATTTTAAACTCTACAATCCTAAACAGCTAGGGGCTAGATTAGCTGAAGGATTGTATAATTCTTGCTCCTTTTCTTGGTTCCAGCTTATTGAAAACACATATTCCTTGAATCTTTGGTAGATATGAATCTCACAGGCTTATTCTATAATCAAGGACAAGCTCTGTCACGCTGAATTCAATTACCTATGCAATAACCTTAATCCTGTATGTTCCCCTCTTTCTGTTGGATTTTTTCCATCTCAGGATCTTTCTCCCAAATATTTCCATTCCCTAGTAAACCCACATCTAAGAAGAGCTTTTATGTTAGCCCGTTTTAATATTTTTCCTTCAGCTACCCATGGTGGTCGATTTCTTAATATCCCTCGTGAAAAAAGACTTTTTTAAAAGAGACTCCTGAAGCCCTGGTTCATATACTGTTTCAATGCCCTGTTCATTCGCGCCTCCAATTTTTTTTTCTTGAACCTTGGATCTCTTATTTTTCCAATTCTTCTGAGTCAATTCTTTCTATTTTCATGAGTGATTAATGCAATTCCCTGACTGCTGCCGTTGCAGGTTTCTTATCTGCAGTTCTGAAATTGTCCCCTGCTTCTTGCTCCTGATTTGTGAAATTTGTGTAATTTTACTTCTCCTATTTTGCTTGTGTTGTTGTAGTTTGTAAATGCCATTAAAGGTTTCAGAACAGAACAGATTAGCTGAAGGACTGCCTCTTCCCATATTTACCTCTCCATACCCTCAGGCCATCCGCATCCAAAAGCCCCTTCCAGATGTCCTGGTGACATGAGGTGGGGCAGGTGGCTACAAGAAAAGAGCTTTTCCATGGCACCGCTCTGCTTGAGAAACGCCTGCCTTAGAGAAGCTTGCATGGGCTTTGCAAAAGACATTTAATCTTTTCAGCATGAGGTAAAGATCTTTGTATTCTGTTAGGCATTTTAAGAAGTGCTTTTAGTGCTTTGAATTCCCAGCACTCTGATCCTACAACTGTTTCTATTTTGGTTCCACAAGCTGTGGTGATTTTTATTACTTACTGCTGATTTTATGTTGTTTTTACCCCATGTTGTCTTCTATCATTCTTTTATTTTATGTATTTTAACCTCTCAAAGTATCATACTTTGGCTATTAGGTGATCTAAAATACGATAAATGAGTAAAATATACCATTCATTTGTTTATTTCCTCCTCTTATATTTTTCTACTGTGAGGTAAAAACATTTTTTTCCTGCTGTGATTTTAGGAAATTAGCTCATCTGCGTGTTTGTCTGCTGCTCACAGTTTTATTTGACTTCTGACTTTTGATGGTTTTATAGCTGCTTTTGGAGGCTCTCTGGTGTTGATAGTTCAATTATTTAGATACAGCTTTGGAAATCTGAGCTGAATCTTGTACATATTTTTTGAAAGCTGGCAAATAAATAAGATACTCACCTGCCTTCAGATACAACTACAGGTCACAGGTCAGAAAGAAAGTGGCCAGAATCTTATTGATCTTTGCATGAGGTTTGTATAAATTGCCATGGTTAATTGATGAGGTGCTGAGTTGCATCTCAGTTGTGCAATCAGCATGGATGCGGCCTAAAAACGAGATATGCCCTTCTACCTTGGCAATCAGCCATAAATCACCATGGCAAATTATATAAACCTTACACTAGGAGGATTCTGGACATTGTCTCTTGGATTCTCAACAATACACACTAACCTTGTAAACCCCAATACCTAGTTTCACTTTTTTACCATTTCAGTCACTTGCTTTTACTTAGTCAATATGTAATGGACACTGAAGGTCAGTGGGGTATAGTGGAGAGAAAGTTAGATAATGATTCAGGAGACAGGCTCAAATCCTTGTTTGGTCATGCCTGAAAGTGGGATGTTGGCAATGGTAAACCACTTATTGCAAAATCTCCCATACCTATAGGGGTCAGCATAAATGGAAAGGAGGTTGACAGCATGTGACAACAACAGTTAATGCTGTAATCATACTAGGTTACACACAGATGCATTAAAGTCCTACCAAAATCATTAGGATTCCAGCCAAAAAATTACTGACACTGCAGTCTTGTCCCAATATTGTTTTCAAAATAATTTCAGCAGAGACAATCTCTCTAGAGCTCTAGCTAGTCTCTCAATCCTTATCAAGCAACTTTTAAAATTTACTTTTGGCATTTTTGTATACCAAACAGGCAAATATGACCAAAGTGCAGTTGGACATAAGCCAGCTAAGTAAAGGTAAAGGTTTCCTTGACATTTAGTCCAGTTGTGTCTGACTCTAGGGCGTGGTGCTCATCCCCGTTTCCAAGCTGTAGAGCCAGCGTTTTGTCCATAGACAGTTTCCATGGTCACGTGGCCAGCGCGAGTAGACACGGAATGCCGTTACCTTCCCGCCATGGTGGTACCTATTTATCTACTTATACAGTATTTGCATGCTTTCGAACTGCTAGGTTGGCAGGAGCTGGGACAAGTGACGGGAGCTCACTCTGTTGCATGGATTCGATCTTACAACTGCTGGTCTTCTGACTTTGCAGCACAAAGGCTTCTGTGGTTTGACTCATAGTGCCACTATGTACCTTCTAAAGCCAGCTAAAGCCATGTCCAATCCATGCCACTTCCAGCCTACACATGCTGGAAATTACTGTTCCTGCCCTAGTCTGCCTTAATAAAAGCACTAGAAGGGATTAAGATTCAGAGCAATTTGTCTATTCCCTCACTACATCTTTTCTTCATTCCTTTTAACTCCCTGCTGACAGATCACTGTGCCTGCAAATTTTTAAGAACAACCAGGAGAAGAGAGTTGTGCTGGGGGAAAATGGAGTCGCCAGAAGGGCATTTTTGCTAGAAGAATCTTGTGTCTAGCCTAAGGCTAAGCTCCTGCAGCTGACAAATCTTTGGGTTAAGACTGCATCGCTAGTCCTATATGCACTTAAATAGTAGTCAACCTCACTGAATTCAACTGTATTCCAGCACAAACCTATACATATTAATTCATATATACCCCGTTGAATTTAGTTTCCAATGTAGGTGTGGATAAGGTATATGTGCACATATGTCTGAGTTGACATAAGGAGGATTGTATTTTTTATATATGCCTCTCTATATATAATGTCATTAACTGACTGCTCCCTGTTCAGAAGAGGCATCTGTAATATCTCATGTCTCTTTTTTTGACTTATTTTTTCAGATGTCTTCATGGCAGCTGGAATATTATTTCTTTAAAAGTGTATGCTTGATTTATACTTGTTTTTACAAGGTATGTTCTAGAGTATATACTGCATTCCAGAACTATTTCTATTTAAAATAGTTTAAAATGAGGAGAGAGAGAAATTGAGATCCATAATGAAAGAGAATTACATTATTTGACACTGTAAAAAAAATCCTTTGTGTGGATAGTGTGGAATATTCTCAGCTTAAAAGTGGGGATTTATGGTAAACATTTCTTTTATTAAAGGTTTCTTTAAAACTTGTGGCAACTGCTACATTCAAAAAATGACTGAATTATATCACCTTGGTTTTAATTTAAGTTTTCTATTTGCATTTTTGAAGCAAAAGGTCCATTCCTACTAGCTCTTATACTGGACAAGACAGTCTAGCATTATGTATTAACAGATTTTTTATATCTCTATTTTATGCCTGCACCCTGCATGCAAGTGTTAACTTGCTATTTTGTCTGTGCCCTTAATAATAAATCTATAAGAACAAAAAATTATTGATGGTCAGGGATGCAGTTTTTAACCAATTATAGTTGTTTGTTTGGGTTTCATTTCATTTACAGTGTACTCTATTTGTTTAAGCCTTGATCCTCTTCAGCTTCTAGCTCATGGTCCTGCTAAGGTAAGCACATTTAAGTCTAATTTCCATGAATGCAATTTACGCTTTTGAAATCAATAGGGCTTCACCCTTTGGCTCTTCCATGTCCTTAAGTATGATATGGTTTGGTATTTGCACCATTGTGACTTCCTGTGGCACAAATTGAATATATTTCAATAGTAGGTATATAAGAATGAGCCTATAAAAGAGTTCTAACAAATTTGTGAGAACAGACATACAAATATTTAAAATACAGCAAATATTATATATGACAAATAAAACCAAAAAATGGCTTCAATAGGAGCACCAATGAAGATAACACAAGAGCAACATTAGCTGTATCAGAGTTCAAGTACTCAATGGTGTCCATAACAGATAATTTCTTAAAAACATATACTCAACATTCAGATACATTTTGACCAAAAAGTCTTATCTTGTGCTTTCAGGTTGATAAAACAAACTAATTCAGTACTGTATGTTCCTTCATCTGAAGTTTGCATCAAATTCATCATCTGACAATTCCATCAGATTCATCATTCAATGGACTTGATGAGAACATGGATTAGATGGTAGTTACATGAAATTCTAATAGTAAACACAGATTTGAATAGGTGGTGTTTCTTTGTATATACTACTGTACATTTTAGTTTTCATGGATTGTCATTAATATATGTTCCCAAAATACCTGTGCATATATTAAAAAATGACAGATGAAATACTGACCCCTGGAAATTAAACATTTGAATGAGAACTGAGAAACATTCCTGAAAAATATTTTGATGCTCCCAAGTTATACTATTATAGCCCCAACATAGTCACTGAAGAAGATTTCTGGGTTGAAATGTTTCTGACATTTTTATCTTTGGGGAGATGTCTATATATTTTTAAGAAGCAATCTTTTATGGAAAGTATTAAGGGCTTGATCTTTAAAATAGCCACTGTTACTCTTGTGTAGTTTCCACTTGGATTCAAGTCTATTCATGATTTCTATTTGTCATATATTTATTGTGTTCTACATATGTGCATCTTTGTTCTAATAAATTTGTCATCCTTTTGTATGTCTTGATTTTATCTTATTTTTTGAAAAGCATTTTGTTGGGTCAGAATATACTTTCCCTCTGTTATACAGTATATTTGACTAATGTAATGATGCCACTGATGTATTCACACTATATTTTGGGATGTTGCACTGGAGGTATGCCCTTTCTAATATTTAAACAATGGTTCAGAAAATATTAAGATTAAATTGCCAAAAGAGAACCAAAAATGGTTATAACATTTCAAAAACAGGATATTTTAGTTCCTCGGGGGGGGGGGGAAAGAATCAGAATGTTACAAAGCAGATCAACTTGTTACTTTCGGAATAGGTAGCCTATGGCAACAATTCTAAATGAACAAATCAATATAATTTACTTTCTTGTAATGATCCAGTACTATGTGCATCTGGCAGACTACATACTCATTGAGATTCAATGATCCATGCAAAATTTCCAGGCACTGTAAAAAGTAGTTTGATGGTTGACGAACAGCCAAACCACTTTTTACTATTCTCCAAGGTTTTTTTTAATGCTTTGCAGTATGACGAAGGTGATAAAAGGAAAAAGAAAAAAAGGCTGATAAAACCAGTTTGAATATGTGCTTCTCCTCCTCCCTGTGCAAAAAGTGTCATCTTCTACAGTACACAAATAATTAAACCATGTATTCAAATCTAAATAGTTATTCAACAATGCATGATAAGCTTCACGTGTACTAATATGTGAACACATAAATGATTGTTTCATTGAAACTTTAAAGCGTGATGATGACATTTTCAGACATTTGAGTTACAAAATGCGGCTATTTTGAAAAGTGTAGGGGTGCTTACTTAAAATGTAATGGCCTGCCAAACTCCCACAGAGTATCCACCTGTGCCCTCATTGCCAGAAGATTTGAGTCTGGATACATGAAGTTCAGCTGTTTCATAAATCTGTCTCTGATTCTAATTGCTAGAGTTCTCTTTCAAAACCCAGTTCTGTGAGTGAAAAGAGGCGCAGAATATATGCTACGCCAGCTGGATTTGAAAAGAATAAAAGACTGCACTGCCGTTCAACTTCTCTTTCCTTAGGTACTAACATTTCTTAAAAATACAACTATTTAGAATTTCAAATGATGTTAAAGTTCAATATTATCACTGCTAATAATGATTTAATCATTTCTTTTTGGTAACTAACCAAGCGTAATTGTTGACAACTGGCACTTTGGCTGCGCTTCATTTTCAGCAGATGTCCTGAGGCAAGTTTGAAATGAAGAACCTTCCTCTCCAGGTGGCCCAGCACCTGCAGTTTGTGGTGTTTGGTTGGTTTTGAGTCCATTCACTGGCACCAAGTGAAGAGGCTGATTGTTCCCAGTAAACCCCTTTCCACATCTCTTTCTTATCAGCAGCTTATGATCTGGGAGCAGATGTATTCTTTTTCTTCACAATAAGCCAGGCTTTTGATCTCTTTTCTCTGTTGTGTTTGATATGAACTCTGTTGCCAGGTGACAGATCGTATGAGGCTTTGACTGAGTAATGTCTCCTGTAAAAGGGTTCATAAACTATCTGTGCCTTTTTAATCACACTTCACTACTTCTCTAAAGCCTGACAGCTCTTGGGGTTCAGTCCTTCCCCAAGCTGGAACAATAGTTCTCAATGACTACCTTTCCAAGATTTGGTCTGGACTACACCCAGGTAATATTAAAAATGTTCAGATCTGAACAGCAGAGTACCAAAACTTGGAATAAATCTTCTTACTTCAAAATGCTTGACGCTACTTACTCAGTATTTTAGAGGATGGGGAAATGAAGCTTTTGGTAACTTGCTAAACAGTCATTACAAAGAACCATTGTACCAGCTGAGTAAATCTAATATTATCCAATTTTGCAAGCTAAGGAGAATAATGCTGGGTTAGTTTTAGTTGGGAGACAATCAGATAAACCCAGTTCCTCAGAGTTATGAACAGGATTCTTTTCTATACCTTTCCAGAGATTTCTAGTATTGTCTAGGAAAGAATCCTCTCCAAAACCCTGAGGAACTGCTTCCAGCTTGAGTTAATAGGATTGGATCAGATGAAACCATCTGATTCAGCATAAGGTTGCTTCCCTTGATAGCATAGAGTTTAGTGGTATGAAGTAGAGAAGATACTGTATTTGGTCTTCAAATTGGAGGAGGAAATACTCTTTCTGAATTCTGAGAGAGCTAGATGAATCAGTTGGTGAACTAATGGACTTGGAAAGTGGAGCCTCTTATTTAAAAAAAAACAGTGGGGGCAGCAACAATAACATACCTTTCAATAGAGTTATTTTCTTTCACTTCCATATAATGGCATTATTGTTGAGTCCTTGGTCCCAACATTAAAATACTTCCTTGGAATTATGACATGGCTTGTTGTCACTCTATAGGCTCTCAACCAGAATTCATCCTTCTAATAATTTCAATAATTCCAAAAGTCATGAGGACATTCCATGAAGAAATATCCATGGCAGATGATTAATAATTAACAATAACAAAAATGAAATATGTTCAGAAGCAGGCTTTCCTACATTGATATTTGTTAAGATGCTTTAAGAAAAGCATCAATAATAACAATGGTTGTAATTAACTACCTTGTGCCTTCTTTGGCCCTCTTGCACAAACTACCTTAAAGCTGCAATTGTGATCAATTGCTTGGGAAATAAGTTCAGTTGAAATCAATAGGACATACTGCAAAGCAAATAAATTTAGCATCAGATGCGAAATCTTGTCTATTCCCTCCATGAATTTAAAGTTTTTAAGACCTGCTGAATATGCTATAGTTCCTCAAGGCAGCCTTTTTCATCTTTTGCAGATCAGCATGTTTGAGTCAAATCTCAATGCTATGCAGAGTACATGTTTGTGGCATTGACTGATTAAGAACCCTATTGAACCTCACCAACCCCCCCCCCTTGAACAAAAACAGTGTCCTAAATGTACACCACAACCTTTATAGACAGGAGCAATTTAGCACTGATGGACTAGTTAAGAGTGTGGTTACATTTTGGGGAAAAATACTATTTGAATTGGGTTTAGCATGTTTTAAATCAATTGTTTAAATTGGGACCACATGATGCACATGGAAGCACAAATTTTCTCCCTAAAAGAAGTGTGGTTTTTTAGTTGGAAAGTGAGGGTTTTTTTAACTAGGCGGCTAGAGAGTTGTTCATTTTATCTCACTTCTGAGATCAATTCAGTCTGAATCATTTTATCATATATAAATGCCTCTGTTAGTGTAAATAAAGATTGCCATTACTACCTTCCGCACCAGCACCCTTCCTTTAAAACTTTTGCTCAAGCCTTTCTGGTTTTTTGTGGGGGTTTTTTGTGAGTTTTTATTACTATTATTATTATTATTATTATTATTTCTTGCATCTGGAAAAGAACAGTATCTAGATAGAAAAAAAATTAAAACAAAGTTTTCTTGCAGCCCTAATGGAGAGTGAAGGTGCATCCCTGACCTCCCCCTCCTTCTCCTGTCTCCAGTTTCAAAGGAGGTGGGATGAGCATCTAAAAACAAAATTATCCAGCCCAAACTGGGCTGGGGACTGAAACTGACTAGGCTTGTGGTATGGGGGAAAGCACACACAGAGAGATACACTGAGTGGAGAAGATGCTGCTGGAGTGGGGAGAGCAGTCTGTCTCTCTCTGCTAATGTGTCAGGCTGCAAGAAAACCTCAGCTTATTTTCTTTTCTATGTGACATTCTGTTCTGTCTTTATACCAGATGCAAGAAATATTAAAAAAAAACAGAGAAGCTTAAGAGAAGGATAGGAAGCAAAACTGCTTGTGGTAAAAATAATACAATAACAGGTGCAGCAGCTAGCAGCTGCGCAACAAGAGGGCAGGAGGGTGCAAGGAAAAGCCATAAATATATCAATTTAAAAAACCCATATAGCCACCTCAACCAATATACAACAAAGCTTCAAAAGGGATTAAAAGTTCTCACAAGAGGATGAACATTCTGACATAAAACCATGTGACTACCACATTACTTTAAACCAAATTCAAAACCCTTGATCCAGGACTTGATTTATTTCACTAATTTATTCTGGCTCTTAGTTGGGCAAGGAGTCATAGATTCAGAGAAAACAGAGAGTTAAAAATGGTTCCATGAAATGATGTTTCTAATTACCTTTTTTCCATAGAATAGAGAAGGAAAAAAAACCAACATATACATTTCTCCATAATTTCCTACTTATCCTGTTATTTTCTTCCTTCAGATGTAATGCAGATAATATCCTCCAGAAAAAAAGGGCAGGGGTTATTATACTTTATATTTCTGGTGGCATACCACTGATATGGCATTGAAATGCTCTACTTTGCTGCAATGGCAGGAACAGGAATCCTATGTTTACATTGCACAAGAAACACAAAAAAGCTTATACTGTGCCAGTAGGATATGCATGGTTCAAATTTGATGAGTATTTCTGAAATTTGTTTTCTTTTGGGATGAGAGATGTAATACATTTTCATAATTTTTGCTTTAATTTGAAGTGTACAAGTAGAGCATTCTTAAGGGACAGCATTCTCAGAAGATGGTAGATTAACTTAATATGTGCCATCAAGTCATATCCATCTTAAAATGACCATAATAGGGTTTTCAAGGTATTTGACATAGTTGTTTCACAATTGCTGTCCCCATTGAGTTTCCATGGCCAAACATGAACCCTGATCTCCTGAGTCCTGGTTTATTTATTTATTTATTTATTTATTTATTCAATTTATATGCCGCCCAAACTACCCAGAGGTCTCTGGGCGGCTTACAATAAGTTTGGTACTGAGTCAGATACACCACTCTGCAGAGTAACTAATCCACCTCAACTACAGGATGGGAAATAAATTAATTGGATTTTCAATTCAGTAGGAAATGCACATTTTGTACTTCTCTGGATTGTCAGTAGAATGGAATGTGTCTGATTTTGAAAACCTATAAATTTGCAAAGTTTGAAATATGTTTTGGAGAAGGAAATTTTGCACAAAATTCTATGTACATTGAAAAAAACATGCATTCATCAAATGTGCATTATCTTCTTTAAGAAATGTAAAATGTATATAAAATGTGTGCAAGAAAATGCAGACATACATAGGCATCCTTCAGTCTTGAGAGACTATGGTAACATGCTCTGTATGGAGGACTTTGACGCTGTATGTGAACCTGGAGTGTCCTCTCCAGAGCACAAAGCCTGGGTAAAATAATATGGAGGATAGGCTGTTACCCAAGCAGCAAATCCTTCCTCTCCACATCACTGAAATAGTCCAATGGAAAATGCAGACAGTTTTGGATGAAACATGCAAAAATTTTCATGAATGTCTTCATATAAGAGGAAAATTTCTTGAAATCTGAAACAGAAATGGATGTTATAAGAATTGCACTGGAAAACTGGAAAACGTAACATGAATAAGAATGACATATTTTCTTTTCCCAGCATGACACGGAGACAGATCCAGCACCACAGGATTATTTCAGTCTTCTGTACTCAGCTTTCCCTTTCTTCCGCTCTTTCTCTCTCACCCTAAGCTGCAAAACAAGTCTCTCTCTCTTTCTCTGTTCCCATTAGCTAAGAACTAATTACTGAATTTCCTAGTGAATTGAAATTTTGAGATGGCTTTTCGTTAGTTCTCCAGGTCTTTGAAAGTTCTCCAGGTATCATTATCCCCCCATCAGTCAACCTTTCTTGGTTATTAAGAAGGACTATAGGAAAAGAAAGGCAGCATCCTTATGGTAATGCCAAGAGCCACCCTTCAATACTGCTTTGTACATATGTGTAGGGTGTTCCAGAATAAAGATTTAAGATGGACATCTCTGGTCCTGTTTCACTTTCTGTAATGTTTACAATATGGCTACTACTTTTGGAGGCATGGAGAAGAGATTCCTCGACAGATGTAAGGATTGCTTTCAGGGAGATCATTCCCAGCAAAACAACCCTTTTCAGTGTGATCAGATGCACAGCTTTCTCATAATCTCATATCACACCTAAGTTATGTACCTGGGAAGTAAAAATCTTTTTAGTCTCAGAGACACTTTTGACTAGTGATTAGAAGCTAGGCAGTAATGAGGGTAGGGCTTATTTAATGACAGGTGTTGTACTTTTTTTCCTGTTCTGTTTTTGAATAACATTAAATTGATACAATTTATTACTTGTCTTTAATAAGATTTCCTTTTTAGCTGTGTTTTATAATTGCAACATTTTGTTTTTAAACACATATGTTTTAGTTCCAATTATAAGCTGGTTGGGTCCTGCACTGGGAGAAATGGTAGCTTTGAAAAAAATGAATAGATAAGTACTCGGATGCATGGTATAGGATAAATCAAAGCATATCTTTGTGTAGACAGTGTTGAATCCAGATTTAATCATGCAGAGAGTTAAATGAGAAACAATGTAGTCATCACCAACTTAAATCCCATTGATTTTAATTATTGTACGTAAGCATGACGGAGACCATCTGAGATGGTCAAGGGTCAGTTGAAGCAAAGCTGAATCCAATTCCTTTCTAGGCTGGGGATTCTGAGAATTATTTAAGTCTTGTCCTAAATCTTTGGTAGCTCTGCAGCAGTTTCCTTGGGCTGGACAACTTTTGTATTTGTCATAAATTGGCGGGGGAATCCCAGATATGACTCACCTTGTCCTTGAACCTTTATGGGCTCTTTTGCTGGCAGATACTGTCCATGGACCATCTAAATAAATAAATAAATAAATAAATAAATAAATAAATAAATAAATAAATAAATAAATAAATAAATAAATAAATAAATAAATAAATAAATAAATAAATAAATAAATAAATAAATAAGACCCAGTGAACCAACAAATTGATTCATGGTTTGTTGGGCCACTTGAGGGCAATTCGTGGTTCGTGGGTTGTCAAGACTGATAACCCACAAACTAAGATGAAGTGCCATTTTGGTGCATCATCCCCATCTCTAATTGGGAGTTTAATTCCCCACCATTCCTCATGTAAGTAGAGCCAACCGGCCTGGCAAGCTGCAGTCCAAGGGTACCCCCAGAAGAAGGAAATGGTAAACCATTTCTGAGTATTCTTCATCTGGAAAACCCTGAGAAGGGTGACCATAAGTCAGAATTGACATGACAACACATGATGATGATGATTTATCCTTTAGGTAGAAAAATTTAGCTATATTCTCCTACTATAGGAGGGTGACGGATATGTCCAATTGCTGTCTACCTAAACGCTATATGGTACAGCAAGGGAAGAGTGGCAGCTGGGCAACTTCAGTTCAAATCCTACTAAAATCTAAATCCCTCTCCACAGACATTTTTTTTCTGGGGTTAAAAGAATGTTGAGGGACTGGATCTACAAACTGGACAATGACCAAGACTTAGCCTTAATAGACTCTTCAGATTTCTCTGACTGGTACCGTCTACTGAAAACAAACTACTCAAGCACGCAATACTTACATACACTTACTTTTGTCTTCCTGAGAACTGCATTCACAGAACTCCATTTTCAAACCATGCTAATCGCTGTCTTAGACGGCAGGAACATGAATGTTCATAAGCATCTAAGGATATGTATTTGCGGAGCAGGTGAGATAGAGGATGTTGTCCACTATTTACTCAACTGTCAGCTCTATTAAAACTAGAGAAAAGTTTTAAAACTTTTAAACTATTTAAACTAGAGAAAAGTTCCTGGGTAACATTATGGCTGCCCTACAGGAGGAAAGCCCTCGGATAAAAGTGGTCAGGTTACTCCTTCAGAGTCTGAAGCAGAGAATGCAACATATCTTTTAAAAATGCAATTTAATCACAGGCAACAGTATCGAAATGTAACCAGTAAAAAATTGAGGAAAATATCTTTCAAATTCCGTCAGGCAACAGCTCAGGCATACAAGTGGAAGGCCAGGGTGCAAGCAAGGAGGTAAGCAACCATGAAAGTTGGTAAGAACTGTTGATAACAGCTTTGTATAACCTGTATCATGCATAACAGAAATAATGAGGTTGAACGTTGCTATTGATGCGATTAGCTTCAAATTTTGATGACACAGTCTTCATTACAGAAACACTTGCACAGAAAGCAAAATACAACATATATGATGTATCACACTTATTTCATATCAGTAAAATTGTACTGATAAATATTTGATTACCAATTGGAGGGCCAAATAATGAGCTGGACCTAAAGCAAATTAACATTGATTGCAAGCTGAATTAATTGAATAGATTTGGAAGGTCCTGATTTATTGAGGCAGGAAACTGCTCCCAAAACCATTAGCACATGATTTAATTAAAGTGTCATGGTTTTTAGCACCTAGTGCAGACAGAGGTAGCAGTCATAACAAGCACCAGTCTGTTATTTTTCAATAACAAAAGTCAATGGGCAAATTACAGCTTGCAGCAATCTTAGATTACATGACTGGACACTAATAAGAGAATGTGATAGCAAACAGCAAACATGAGAAGTGCTTATTAAAGACACCTTAGCCTCATATGCACCGTCTAAAAATTATACTTGTTGAAAAGCTGAATTTTCTACCTTGTTTGTGTGGGATGAAGTTGTGAGGACAATTTCACAGAATTTTTCAAGGGGAAGGAGAAATTCTCCCAAACAGTGGCACAGAGGTACAGTTTATTATCAACAGGGGTTAAAGCAGAAAAGTAATTTCCCCTGTAAAGCTTGTGCTGAGGGTATGAGGGAAGAAAGTATTGTGTCCAGCTTCACAAAATAAAGGTGAAATTCATTATACTGTAGTTTGCCCTCCATCTTCTCCACAGCTTTCCACCTCTTTCTCAGGTCTCTTTAAAACTTCTTCGATTTTGTTTTTGAGCTTATCATTAGATTATAAGGTAGCCCACAATCTGTTTTGTCTGCTTGTTTGCTTCCTTTTCTATTTCCCATGTTTCCTGATCTGAAAGCCCTCAGTGAGAGCAGTTCACTTTATAATATTTCCCCAGGATTGTGTGTGAAGTTGTGGAAGGAAGAGTGACATTTTCCAGAGATGACTGTGCAATGAAAGATGTTCATGCACAATTGTCATGAAGAACAAGAACCCTGAACTTCATAAGAATGTCTTCTAAATATCTCCTTCACTGAAATTTTTTTTTGATGGAAATTTCTTTTCTAGCCAATTAACTAAAAATAGTAAAAGATTCTCATGGAAGTACTTTTTGGAAGCCCACTAAGAAAAATCATAAGTTTTTCTTTTTCTTTTTCTTTTTTAAAGGAGGGGGCTACATTCTGCTTTCTTGTACAAGAAAACTTTCATATATTACTTTTAGGGTTGAATCCAGGACTGAACTATCTCTCCCAGACAGAAGATGATGCCTTCATAATCTTATGAAGATATGGATAAGAAATACCTAGGACCTTCAAAAATACTACTCCACATTATAATCTTCCTTCAAATGTCTTATAATTTCATAGTATAATTCCAGGTGATAAATTGTTGCTAATATTCTTTCAGTGTGAATTACTTCAAACTGAATTGAAGCTGAAGCAATTCCCAGTGTGAAAATTTCTATAAATAGATGGAGACATGAGAGTTTTAGAATAGCTTGAGGACTATTTTTTCTTTCTTTCACTCTTACACATAATCTGATCCAGATTAATATTCTCTGCAAGTACCAAGACAGAACAGAAGCATGGCAGATAGTTTTGGCTTTATCTTCTGGCTGAAGTACTGATTTGAAGACGCTTGCTCATGTCTGAGTTCACCATCTGCCCAAATGGAAACAATACATGAAAGCAGTGATGTGACATTAAGATAATGAATGGTTGGGAAGACATCCTTGTGTGCTACAATGCTCTTTGAGATCTGAAGGTGCAAAGGACAGAAAACGTATTATTCTCCTCTGCAAAAGACAACTTACCTTTTTACACTATATATTCCCACTAAATGTCTAGCACCACTTTCACAATCCCTTTGGGAACAAAAATGTGTTTGCTATCCTCTCTTCTAAGTTATTTTAATGCATTTAACTCATTGCTATTTTATGGCTTTCATATTGTTATAATTATTTATTTGCTAAAATCCTGTTACTTAGTGTAATAAATCATACTAGAGTAGGCCCTTTGAATCAATGGAGATTTGGTGAATCAACCCTGCCATAAGTTTCTTTGATTCAAATGAGTCTACTCTAACTGTGACGTACATCAGCACTTAAAAGTAAACTCATTTAAATCAATGGAACATGAGGAGGATTTGACACCTCAAAATCCAAAACCATAAATGGCACTCTGAGATAAGCATATTGCGTGGGTTGGATTAAGATTTATTGCTGTGCAACTGGGGTGGGAGAACTGGGCTTCCCCAATTCTTCTCTACACTAGAATCATATAATAAGGGGCCTATAAAGTCATTGAGGCCAACTCTCCGCTCCACACAAGAATCCAAATCAATCAAAGCGCATCTGACAGATGGTTTTCTAATTTTATCTTTAATTCCTCCAGCTTTGGAATACTCACTACCTCCCAAGGTAATTAATTCCATTGTCATACTGCTGTAGCAGTTAGGAAGTTTTTCCTGATTGATATTCAGCGAAAATCTCGCTTCCTGTAACTTGAGCCTATTATTATGTGTTTTGCACTCTGGGAGGATTGAGAACAGATCCTGCCCCTCCTCTGTATTATAATCTTTCAAATATTTGAAAAGGGCTATCATATCTTCCTCAAGTCTTCTTTACTCAAGGATAAAGAAGCCTGGTTCTTTCTGTCTTTCATCACAAGAACTGGTTTCATCCTTGCTTTTCTTTTTCTTTCTAAACTTGCTTCAGTTTGTTGGCACCCTTTTTAAAGTATGGTGTCCAGAAATTGACACAGTACTCAAGTTAAGGCCTAACTAGTGCTGAATATAGGGGAACTAGTACTTCACAAGATTTGAAACTATGATTTTGTTAATACAGCCTAAAATAGTATTGGCCATTTTTGCAGCAACATTCTGGGGTGTCCTGGGTTGCCTTATATGTGTTGTAGCCCTTGTTAAATAATTTCTTCGTTGACCTTTTGGAGTGGGATATTAGCCTGTATGTGTATGTATGAGAAACAGACCCTTTGTGGGCAGAAAGAATCCTTGACTTTCTGAGATGTGATGGCTTTGCCCTATTAAAAATGCAAACTTAGGAGGAGGGTCATGGGTTACTTGATATTATAAAAAGGAGACTTAAAAAGGTTGGGAACCAGTGCTCTAGATAATTTCCAACATTCTTAGATTGAAAAGGATTCAAAGTCAACCTAGGTTCAGCTAGTCTCATGTTAGATTAGTAGGCCATCAGTCCTTTTACCTAGTTAGAATTGTGCTCTATTGTGCTCTTCCAGTCTCCTGAAAATGCTACCATTTGGGAGATCCGATGAATGGAATTAGATGTGGTTGGAGGAATTTCCCCAAACTGGGAAGGACAACTTCTGTGAGATGGGCTTTTCTGTTCCCAGAAGTATACAGAAGGATAGATAAATGTCTGGGCAGGTAGACAGAGGTAGAGGCAGATTTATCAGGTCATTGTTAATGGTGCCATGCCTCTACCACCATAGCAGCACTCTGCATATAAAAAGATACAAGCATTGCTATGTGTTCATTCACAGACCCATGGACTTCATGCCTGTGTCTCTCTTTTAATATTTGGCCGTTTTAGTTTCCTTTTATGTTAAACTTTTTTAAAAAACTATTTGGACTGAACTAGCTTCATGGTATATAAAGATGAACATGATGCAAAAAAGTGCAGAGAAAGAATTGGTCCATGTTCATAGGTGTGCTTTGATGGATGATATTTCATTAGATGGGGATTTTTGGCTGTTAGAGTTGAGAATATTTCACAGAGTTTTAGTTTGCAGCCTTGTATGCTATCTGCAGTTTGTGTAACTGGGAGATACTTTTATGAGCTAAAGTAATTGTATATTTATCCAGCACTTACTAATCATTCCTTCCAGACTTTGAATTTAAAGACAACCTTGCCACTCTGTTGAGTGTCTCTTTCCATCTCTTTCCCCTGTTGGAGGCAGTTTGTTTGCTGTTGATTGGTATGTGTGCAGTAAAGAAAGCAATATATATGAGTTAGTAATTTCAAGCAACTGTATTTTGTTTTTCATTCTCCTACAAATGACTCAGAATGAGTTACTGCAATTGAAAGTGGCAGTTAATGAGAAAGGGATAGACCCTGGCAAATTAGCAGCTCTTCTTCTCTTTGGCTCTCTCTACTTATGTGTAGGCATCCTTCAGTCTCGAAAGACTATGGTAACGTGCTCTGTATGGAGGACTTGGAACAGCGTCTAGTGTGGCTGAGGAGGCCAATTCGAGAGTGACAATCACTTCCACACTGAAGACTAATCCAATCTGTCTCCTGTCCATCTCCCTGATTTTGCTGCTTTTGTGACTTACTCTTTGCCTCGGCCTGCTGGACAAGGGTCTCTTCAAATTGGGAGAGGCTGTGATGTAACGCCTGGCTCCAGGCTGAACACTCAGATGTCAAGGTTTCCCATTTGTTGAAGTCCATTCCTAAGGCCTTCAGATCCCACTTGCAGATATCCTTGTATCACAGCTGTGGTCTCCCTCTGGGGCGATTTCCCTGCACTAATTCTCCATACAGGAGATCCTTTGGAACCCGAACATCAGCCATTCTCACGACATGCCCAAGCCAACATAGATGTCGCTGTTTCAGTAATGTATGCATGCTGAAAATTCCAGCTCGTTCTAGGATTACTCTATTTGGAACTTTGTCCTGCCAGGTGATACCAAAAATCTGTTGGAGGCAACACATATGGAAGGTGTTCAGCTTGCTCTCCTGCTGAGCACAAAGAGTCCAGGACTCACTGAAGTACAGGAGTGTGCTCAGGACGCAGGCTCTATAGACCTGGATCTTGATATGTGTCGTCAGCTTCTTATTGAGCCATACTCTCTTTGTGAGTCTAGAGAACATGGTAGCTGCTTTGCCAATGCATTTATCCAGCTCAATATCTAGAGAGAGGGTGTCACAGATGGTTGAGCCAAGGTACACAAAGTCATGAACAACCTCCAATTCTTGTGTGGAGATGGTAATAGAGGGAAGTGAGTCCACACCCTGGCCCATGACTTGTGTTTTCTTCAGGCTGATTGTTAGTCCAAAGTCTTGGCAGGCCTTGCTGAAACGATTCATGAGTTGTTGGAGGTTTTCAGCAGAGTGGGCAACAATGGCTACATCATCTGCGAAGAGGAAGTCCCGCATACAGAAGTTCAAAACTCTACAATAATGTTTGCTCTTTAAATATTAGCCTGCCAAATAATGGTTAGTCCTGCTACTCCTTCAATTCCTTTTATTAATGTGCTTGGTGTATCTGTTTACATGAAGAAAATGGTGTACTATGAAGACACATATAAATTGTAGACTGATCATTCATTATATATGCTTGCTCACCACAAAAGCCTGAACACAGACCAAATATCTATTTCTGCACTGGTAAGTAACATTCAATATAGGATCCTTTAATACCTATTTTGATTCTTTCAGTTTTATTACCATTTTAACAGACTGTAAAATGGAGATAATTAGAAATGCCCTAAGCACTATATTGCTTCTACAGACATCCATTTCTCTTCACCTGTCTGTCTTGGACATGCATTTTCATCTTCAAGGTGATCGTCTCCCGTTATTTTCATAGATAAAAAATTCTGCCCAAAGGGAAAATCAGAGAAAGCACCCTAAAAAATTATTGAGTTAGTGTCTGCAGGTGTAGTAGACCTGTGATGCGACTATGTAAGGATGTGTTCAGGAGGAATATCAATCACACACAGTAACAGGAGAAGAGGAGAATTGTAAAGATGGAGAAGAGCTTAGATGGCCACCTAGTAACCCCTTACTGCAGGAAATCCAGAGCTAGAGCACTCTCAACTGATGATTATCCATCATTTGCCTAAAGAAGCTGGATGTTCATCACCACTTTTGGTAATTGGAGCCACTGTAATGTTACTCTCACCATTAAGATGTTGGTCCTCAATTTTTGTCCAAAATCTAGCCTCCTGTATCATAAGGCCATTAAATGTAATCCCCTTTGGGGCAGCACAGTGCAAGTTTTTACTATCTTTATATCACATCTGTTTGAGCATTTGGAAAGTGATATCATGGCCCTACCCCATCTTCTCTTCACAGATAAGCCTACCTAGTTCCTCCATTTCTTCACAGGACTTTTTGGAGTCATACACAAACAAGAGATAACACAAAAGATAAAATCCAGGATCCATATTAACCTGTTAAGTCAAGTCAGAGGTCACAAGTATTTATGATCATAAAGCCACCAGACTTCAGTGTCACATCAGCTCCCTCTGCCAGCTCTGCAAACTGATATTTATAACATATTTCCTGAGGAACAGAACTGGAAATGTCAAAAGCTTGCCCATATAGGTGAATTAGCCTAATAAAGATGCTGCACTAATAGGAATTTTGAAATTTCTCAAAGTCCTGTTATTCCTGTAAGAAAAATATATAATTAATTATATTATCAGGCCTATGCCATATATGAGGGAAAAAGTCAGAAACAAAAACCATATATTATGTGACTAAAATGTGTGCAGTTTTGCAAAGCTGGTTATCTGTCAAGATATAATAATCAAGCAGCAAAAAATCTGTAAGATACCATGTACCACTTCACAGATCAAAACAAGGATTGTTGTTATTGTTTAGTCGTTAAGTCGTGCCCGACTCTTCGTGATCCCATGGACCAGGGCACACCAGGCCCTCCTGTCTTCCACTGCCTCCTGGGAAGAATATTTGGAAGAATATCTTGTTCCAAAACAAGGATACTTTTGTATAATTATATAACATTCTTGTTTTTATTTTCAACCTTGTCTTTCACTATTAAGATCTACCAGAAATTTGTACTGTTTAGATTTGTCCTTTTGACAAAGTGGAGCATTTTACTAGGTTTGCTTTGTAACAGTAATAAATGCTCTGTACTACTTCCAAAGCACTTGTCTATAAAACAGCAGTGAATGTAAAAGGCATCTCCAACATTTCCAACACATTCTGAGGGAGGGTGTGGATAGGGCTGTGATTTACTAGAATAGGCATCCATAAACATGTTGCAACCAAATGTGAATTACTCATTCTTGAACCCTTTCATTACTATGGTTTTTAAAATAAAATTTCACATAGTGGTGAGTTGTAGCTGTAAATAACTGAAGAGTCTACAAATTTTAATTGTAATATGCAAGATTTGTCTCTTTTAAGAGACAAAATTGGATTGTGGCAGAAACTTCCTTTCCTTTGTATCTGTGGTTTTACCTTACAGATACGATATACTGTAGCTAGAAATCATTGTGGGAAGTTAGTCTGCTTTGTGCAGGTAGTTCAAACTACTATGCCTCCTCTCAGCGTTTACTCTATTGTAGATCAAATATTATCTATTGGCAGTCCTCTTGACTCCATTTTAATTTCTAGAAAAACAACAAGCATTTAGAGTATTGTCCCAGATACTATATGATATTAAGAGAGAAGAGCTGTTTTCTCTACTGTTTCCCTATTGCCAACATATAGGTCATCTGCAGCTTATTTAACAACTCATAAAACACCCCAGGCTCGCAAAGCATTTATGCTTGCTAATGTTCTACCTTTAGCATTGCTCAATGGTAGATTTTTTGGAATGCCCCATCAAGAGAGATTTTATCCGTGCATGAAGTTTTGTCTCATGACTTTCTGTAATTTCTGTGAACAAACAAAGAATGATTTAATTTGTCCCCTCTTGCAAAAATGACAAGACTATCCTGGTCGTTGGTTGATTATGTATTGTTTGTCAGATCAGAATCCTTATGTTATGGCTCAAGTTGCTAACTGTTTCCTTGTTGTAATATGAAAAAGTCTATTTATTGGAAGATGCTTGATAACTTTTCATTCCTTTTTAAAACTTTCTGTATTATTTATATTGTATGTAAATGTGTTGACATATATCTGAATAGGTCATATCATTGTAATAATGGGTCATATTATTGACTGATGTACATAGATGAAAGAAGATTAAGGCCAGTATTCTACTGCCTAAATGTGGAACAATATCTATGTGCTGCCATTCCCTCCTCCCTCTTCTACCTGGCTACTCAACAGATGCCTGTTCAAAAATTTGTTACACAACTTGACATACTAAACTGAAGTGTGGCAGAGCAGGGGAGGGAATGTCTATCCAAGTGTCCTTCCATTCTATGTTTAGGTAATACAGTACTTCCCTGTAGGCACTGTGTTTAATGCCTCTGGTCTCAGGACTGATACAAAGCTTCTCACAGTGAATAACTTCTTCCATACACAAGGAAGGAAGGAAGCTAACACTACAATAATACTCTGGATTTCTTGTTATGTACCATCAAGTCACTTCCAACCTATGGCAACACTATGAATGAGTGATCTCCAAAATGTCCTACTGTATCATCAACAGCCCTCTGGGTTTAGGACCCATACATTGTTTCCCCTCTTGCTTAGAAAAAACACTACCAGTATAATGGATACAGCATAACCTCTTATACAGAGTATTATAAAGGACTATTGAAACAGACCCAAATAATGGAATAGCTGCAGGCTAATGTCCCTTTCATGAATTGAACAAGGAATGTTGTCTGTGTCCTCTTCTTCTCTCTTCTGCTCTTGAGAGTTTGACACCCTAAGGAATGGTGTAAGTAGAGAGCTAAGCAGAATTTAGAAATCACACACACACACACACACTCACACACACCTTGCACAGACTCCAGAACAACTTATGAGCCAAGGCAATCTCATGGGTTTTTTATTCTGCTCCTTGTCTTTCTGGGCAAATACGGTAGAGTCCACAGAATAGATTCTGATCAAAACGATCAGAATGGAATTAGATAATGTGACTGTCCCTCTCTTTCCAGGTTACAATTTGAGGCCCACTTTCTTGGTATATTTTCTCTTGAAAGTCAGGTTTAATTCTAAGTAAACATGCATAGGCTGTGCAGGAGTTACCAATTAAGTCTAATTTTTGAACATAAATTGTGGAAGGGGATTTAAGGAAGACTTCACAAAGAAGGTGGCTGGCAGTTTCAAAAATTCTGACCTCTCTTTTATGATTTGTTAGCACAGGCTCATGTTTTCAAATGTGCTCAGTTCAGATACAGCTGTACTACTGGATCAGTTACTGCTGGATTAGCACTTAAATCTCCCAACAAAAACTGGATTATCCAAGGAAAGACACATTAAAGCTAACATTCTCAGCAAACAAGTAACTATAATTTTTACAGCCTTGTAGATTTCTCATTCTTTATTTCCCTCTTTTCTTTCAAAACAAGATTTGGGGGAAATGGGTTCTAAATTTGTCCTTTTTGAGATTTTAGAATTCATATCTGAGAGATACATGGGTTCCAGTTTCATTTGCTTTCTTTATATGTTCAGGAATGCAAGACTTGTAAGGTTATATGGGCTGGGGTCTGTCATTTTTACTAGCCTTAGAAACAAATGTAGAATGTATTTACTGCTTTTAAAAACCCCTTTAAAAACATTAAATCGAAGCATCATTTTCTTATTTGAAATGTAATTTAAGACAAATAATGATACAAAGTTGGGGTATACATTCTATTTGAATATTTGCGCATTTCTGCAATGACCACAGGTTAAAACAAAGAGCTACTGGTCACCTATTTATTTATTTAAAATATTTATATGTCACCTTTCTCCTAAAGCAGTCGTCCACAACCTTTTTAACCCCGCACACTGGTTGGGGAAGGTGAGGCACTCCCCTGCGCTTATGCACATGCACAAAGGAGTGTGCACTCACTCATGTGGGCATATGCTCACTTGTGCACATGAATGAAGGAGCGGGAGGGTGCTTGTGTGGTGAGCATACTCGTGCACATGTGCAGGCGGTGCAGCGCTTGTGTGGGTGCATGTGCAGTCATGTGCATGGGCAAAGGGTGGTGTGGTGCTCAGGGGCACTTGTGCACATGCACAAAGGGGTGGAGGAGTGCTCACGTAGGTGGAGGCGCTGGCGGGTGCAAAGGGGCTGTGCGGTTCGGATGTGTCCGGGGGTGTGGGGAGGTCTGTCTCCATGGCCCGGTCCAGCTCAGGGCTGTGGACCGGGGGTTGGGGACCTCTGTCCTAAAGTATCCAACATGGTGGAGCAACAGCCCACAAAATTCTTTATTTTTAATCTGCCAATCAAGCATTGCAATTAAAACTGGTAATGAGAAAGAAGATGAATAATATGTTCTTTACATTAGAAATCAACTGCCCTTGCCTTTTCCCCTGTAAAATTGTTGAGTAAGTCATCATAGCCAAATGGCTAGAGAAGTACAATTTTTAGCTGCAGGGGATAGGAAGGCCAGGGGAAGATGAAAATGACAGAAGGCTCCCTGAATCGCCCTTTTCACAAGGAATCAAAGACAACAGCACCTGTTGCCTTTTTCAAAGTCACTCAATAGTCCCCTTCAACACAGGCCTAAATGAATAAATAAATAGGCCTAGATAAGGACTGGGTTGGACAATCTCCAAATGTCACCAGACAGGTTGGCCCTGGTCTGCCTCTCCTTTCTTGGGGCACAGGACAGATCAGAGGGCCATTGCACATCCCTAATACAAACCTTGCCAGCCACCAGAAGCAAAAAGGTGGAATAGTGTCCTGAATTTTTTCAGCTGTGGGCTATCAGTGGGTTATACCACTTACTGTATCATATTGCAAAATATGATCCAGAAAGTAATATATTTCTGTATGACTTTACAGAAGTAACAGAGTAGCTGGACTAACTGGAAGCTTTAATAAGAAGCCTGTCTGAAATTGTAATTTTCAGATGAGATCTGGTCAGCTTTTTTTTTCTGTCGGTACTTTTCTTCTAGAAGAATCTGAAATCACTAAGGCAGTGTACAAAGCTGAAGCTGGAGATGGACGACTAGAGCCAAATTTGAACGAGCCCACTTCTCTCTCTGTCTGTCTCCTTGCCCACACCTTATAGTTTCTTTCTCTGTGTTCTTTTTGCCAAAATCTGGATCTGATTATGTGTAGGGCAGCCCAACCCTTTTTTAAACAGTGCTGAATCCAGGCTGGGGAAGTTGGCCAAATTGATTTGAGTTGGCCTCTCTCCCTGTGGGCACTGGCATCCCTCTCTTCCCCCTACCCATGTTCACTTGCCTCTGACCTTACCTTGGAATAGCTTGGCACTTGCAGCATGATGGCATAACAGGACACACTCAACTTAATTTTAAAAGCTTTCAGTTCAGATTTCTGCATAAATAACCTTTCCCAGCAACCCACAAAATGGCGAGAAGAAGTAGAGATCTAAAGAGGGAGAAGAAAAAGAGAATGGCATTAGAGAAAAGAGAGTGACGGAAGAAAGAAGGAAGCTGGGCTTGCTTCTTTGAGGATCTTGTCCTGACTGGTGCTATCTTCTGCTCCAACTACTGTCAAAATCTGTCCTGTGGCTATTTATTTATTTATTTATTTATTTATTTATTTATTTATTTATTTATTTATTTATTTATTATACCACTCCATTAGTACAAGAACACTATTTCGGGCCATTTAACAACAAATTACAGTGATACCTCGACTTACGAAATGAATCCGTATTAGCTGCCTAGAGTGGTCTTAATTGACTAGATAGGCGGGATATAAATACAATAAACAACAACAACAACAACAACAACAACAACAACAACAACAACAACAACAACAACAACAACAACAACAACAACAACAACGGTGGCTGCAACTTGAAACTTTTGTAAGTTGAAGCAAAGTCTCCCATAGGAATACACTGAAAACCGATTAATCTGTTCCAGCTGTTTTTGGTTCTTATGTAGAGGCGCTGTTCTTAAGTAGAAGCATTAGTTCCCATAGGAACTAAGGCAAAGCCAGTTAATCTGTACTCTACCACTAGGGGAAGAATTTTTCTTCTTTTGACCTAAGATGAACTTAGGACAAAAAAGGGGTAGGAAAGGAGGGTAGGGGGGAGGGAACACTTTCTAAACAGAGCAGCTTTTAACCCAAGCACCTTTTAAACAAAACCAAGCACCTTTTAGGTTAAAAAAGGGCAGGAAAGGAGGGAGGGGGTATGGCGGGAAGGAACAATGGAGAAAAGAGGAAAGAAAGAAGGAAAGTCATCACTGGGGCACACAGACCCCTCAGATAATGGTTTGTGCTGTTAAGCACAAAAAGAGAGAAGAGAGAGTTAGAGAGAAGACAAGGGGGGGAGAGCCTTTAGTCTACAATAAACTCTATTTTAAATCCTGCCTGCATCAACAAGCACCACAGCCCCTCACAGAATATTTTTTGATTTTAAAAGAGACAGACCTTGGCGCCACATTTTAAACACACATTTTAAAGCAAAAGAGAGGTCACAGCACAAAAACCCTAGGAGCCACAGAATGCAAAAAATAAATAAGTAAATTTTACATTTTAAAATTACAGTCTAATTTTCACATTTAATTTTAATTTAATATTACAGTCTATTTTTCACATTTCAAATCCACACAGCAAGACCCATCAGAGCACAGAAACATAACCCCCCACATAGCCCCCCACCAAGTTGCAAAAAGCACTGTACAGTACAGTAAATACAGTGTACTCACTCAGAACAGGCAGTCCCTCTGTTTTTAAAAAAAGTCAAAAATAAAAAAAAATTAAATTAAAAAAGGAAAAAAATACAGTTTGTACAGTACCAGGCAGTACTGTACAGTACCAGGCAATACCAGGCAGCACCAGGCAGTCTGAAGACTCTCTCCGTATCCACTCACTTAACCGTTGGGACTAGCGAGGTAGCAGACAAGCAGCCTCTTCACTGGCCAACGGTTAACTGAAAGTTCAAATTTCGTGCTTTCCCCACCTCCCATACTTTTTTTCCATCCATAACTCAAAGCTCCAGCCACTAGTCGAAGCAATATTTTGCAGCTGGAGCTTTTCGTAACTTGAAAATTTCGTAAGGAGGGACATTCGTAAGTCGAGGCACCACTGTAAAACATACATATATGAAAATACATGTTTTGAGTTGCCTCCTAAATGACAACAGGGAAGGAGCCAGGGGTAGCTGCTCCAGGAGCTGGTTTGATAAAGTTGGGGCCACCACAGAGAAGGCCCTGCCCCTTGTAAAAGTCTTCTGGGCCTCCCTCGGAGTGGCTACATGTGGAGAAGCTTGGCCTGGGAAGATCTTGTGTGTGCAGCAGATGGAATAGGGGAGAGATGCTCTGGCAAATTACCTCCAAGCTGTTAACAGGAAAAGTTTGCTCACCCATGCTCTGAAATGCTCTATACCTTAATTCCCTGGGAAAGACATGGTACAATGAGATTCCTGCACCTGCCATTGTTTCTTTGGAAGGAAAACAGGAAGCAAATCAAATGAAGGAGGAGGGAGGCCAGCGAGTGGTTGTTTAGGCTCCTACTGCACCATGGGCTTTTGGTGACTGAGGAAGTTAACCTTTGACACCAGACTAATCTCAGGGAAGGGGAAGACCTTTACAATAATAAAAAGATCTGGCCCAAAGGTAGCAAAATAAACCAAAAGCCTTCCCTTTGCCTTATGAAGTCTGCTAAAGCATTTAGTCCTACAGTTTGGCAGTGTTATAACATCATCCATGTTTAATCTCGTTGTTGTTGCTAATAAGATTCTTGACTGAATACACTTTTAAAATGTTAATTTAAAAATAATATACAACTAATAATTTACTATTTTTCAGTTTTATTCTTATGCAATTTGTAGTGCAGAAATAGGTAACAAAAATATTTGGAAGATAAGAAATATGTATTTTATATATATATATATAACCATGCAGAAAACTATAATAGATTCAAAGAAAACTCTTCCTCATCTCCCCCTTTTTTGGCATGCTGATCTTATATAGGTGTAGATATTTATGCTATGATTTGAATCTGTATATAAACTGGAGATGTTTCTTCAGTGGAACAGTATGTAGAAATGGAACAAATTGCCAAAAATACTTGTACCATTTCTTCTTGATAGGTTCAGAGTTAAACAACTCATCAGAAATTGCCAGTTCATACTGCCAAATTATTCTGTCTGATTGCCCACAGTTACACAACCAGCTTGGGGGGGGGGGGAGGCTCTTACGAGCCAAGCTCTACACACTGAGACTCAGCCATCTTTGTAGTCTTCTGTTCTGGAAGCAGTAAGGCTTCACTCACTGAAATGGCTGCTGGCTGTTACAGTTCCTTGCATGTGCTGTATGTGCTCTTGTACAAAACTGTGTAGAGGGATCTGGCATTGTGACGTTATTCCTGACATTTTTAAGGGTTGATGCCCTTTTGAACAACTTGATTCTATTTACACTCTGTATAAGAGCTTTCCAATTTATTTTGTATGTGCATATGTGTGTGTGTGTGTGTGTGTGTGTGTGCGTTATAAAAGAAACTATCCTGTAATTTCCTATCTCAATAAATAAATACATAATAAGAAACATCATACATAGAACAGCATGCCTTACCACTGGGCCTACTCTGTTTTGGTTATGTGAGTGTATATATATATATATACAATGCCAAATATATATATATTTGCAATGCAAATTGACAAGAAACCAGTTCATGCTACTATGGATGAAATTATTATATTTTTCCTTTAAAAAATAGCTTGTATGGATAAATATAAAGAAAAAAGTAGGGCTCACAGAAGTGGCCAATGCAGAAAAAACAAAGTGTGTTTATGTGCTGGATAACCCAATGGTTTGGTTGGGAGTTTGATTCCCCACTGTGCCTTCTTGACATGGGCTGGGCTCAGCGATTCATAGGGTCCCTTCCAGCTCCGCAGTTCTAAGATTATTTTAGTTTCTTTATGTTCTGCAAGACTATAGACACATAATGAAACAATGACATAAATTAAGCCTCAAGAATGGGGAAGTGCTTTTCATTGTCTTTCCCACCTGATCTCTGTAAGAGTCAAGTACAGTTGAGGGCAGATATACTCACAGATGAAACATTGGACGGTCCTACTTTAATAACATTGCACTTGGAATGCTGTGTAGAATTCTGGACAACTCAGTTTGTGAAGGATGACAAACAGAAACAAGTCCAGAAGACAGTAATCAGGATGGCAATAGGTTTGGACCAACTCCTATGAGGAGCAGTTGAAGAAGTTGGGTATGTTGAGCATGGGCAAGTGAAGATATGAAAAGGTAAAGGTAAAGGTTCCCCTTGACAATTTTTGTCCAGTCGTGTTTGACTCTAGGGGGCGGTGCTCATCCCCATTTCCCAACCATAGACCCAGCGTTTGTCAGAAGACAATTTTCCATGGTCACATGGCTAGTACGATTTAGACATGGAACGCCGTTATCTTCCCACTGAGGTGGTCCCTATTTATCTACTCGCATTTGCATGCTTTCGAACTGCTAGGCTGGCGGGAGCTGGGACAAGCGATGGGCGCTCATTCCGTCATGTGGATTTGATCTTATAGCTGAAGATCTACAGATCTTACAGCATAGAGGCTTCTGCAGTTTAACCCGCAGCGCCACCACATTCCAGAGGATATGATAGCCATCTCTAAATATCTGAAGGGCTGTCATATAGAAGAAAGAGCTAAGGTGTTTTCTGTAGCTACAAATGGTAGGACCTGAAATAATGGATTCAAGTTACATGAAAGGTGATTTCACCTAAACATTGGAAAGAACCTCTTGAAGGTAATTTTATTTGACAGTGGAATGGACTTCCATAGACAGGGGTGGACTCTCTTTCATTAGATGTTTATAAACAGGAATTAGTGGACCCAGAGATGCTTCATCTGTTTAGCAGGGGCTTGGACTATATGATCCTGGCAATCCTCTCCAGCTCTACAATTATCTGATTCTGTCATTTATCTACATCAATGATTTAACAGCATTGTTTCCTTCTTACAGTTTTGATAAAAGAAAAGGAGGGAAATCTTTAGTGCATGTATAGTTCTCTAAGCCATAATGCAATGTTGTCTTGCAATCAAAATAACATACATTAAAACAGAGTGAATATACACTGCATAGATACACCAGCGTGATGGCACTTTACCTACCATGGCCACATCCTATGGAATCTTGGCACATACGGAAAATATGTTAGGAAATGACATGCGACTTTTTTGGTCTTGGTGCATTAGTGGCTAGGAAACAGGAATAAGAAAAAAAACCGTAATATCTGTTGGCTTTATGCATGCATCTCTCTGTGTGTGGTCTTGGCCATTTTCCATCTGGAGGAAAAGACTACCAAGTGGCTAAAACTTGGATATTGTTTGTGCTACAATGTTATAACAGTTTGGTTATATTTAATAGTTAAAGTATCCTCTTATAGAATCCTGGGAATTAGATTTTGGTGAGCTGCTTAGCATTCTCTACTGTAGTTCACTGGAGTGCCCTAAAACTCCATTGCAGAGTGTTGTAAGTGTTCACCAAACTACAAATACCAGCACTCCTTATTATGCAGCCATGGCAATAAAAGTGGAATTGAGCTGGTATATTTGTGTGGTGTAAACACACACAGAGTAACAAATAATGCCAGCCTAGTAGGTCTAGTTCTCTATGAATTCTGTAGCAACATGAGACTAAAATGGACTCTTCTGTGCATAAGAGTTAAAATCAGATGGAAGTTCATTCTTTTTTTAAAAAAATGACTGTATATGTCAAGAATTGTCTATTTCTCATGACACCCACCCTCATTTTTAAAAATTTGTTTAAAAAGAAAGTGCCAAACAGAACAGCAGCCTTAAAGCTATTAAGCAGTAAGACACATAAAACATGACAATTGTCTTGGTTCATTAAATTAATTAGCTACTTCTTTTTTGTCTCATGCCCACATTAGACCTGCAGCTTTGTAGATAGATTCCATTTTTCAAATGATAGCTGCTTTCTGTTCCGTCAACAAAATGTTGAGAACGTCAATGCTTAATAGTCAATTTTTCATTTTCAGGAGTTAATATAGCTTTTTCCAGAAGCAGTTTAGCAACTATATGATTAGAAAACCTTTGTTAACTTCAGCCCACTCATCTTTCTTTAATGGCTATGCAGTTTGCTAATAATTCTAGACTTTCTTGCAATTAATCCAGGGGCACTAACATTTAATTTTAGAGTTCTAGTGTTTTATTTTTATGCATACTGATCTTTTCTTGGTGCTTTATTATCTCTTTCAAGAGGCCTTCTCCCAAACAACAAAAACAACAAGTGCAATCAGCCTATGGAAAATATATATACAGTATATATACATTCATCCGTTAGCCAGCTGTAGGTTTTTCTGATATCACTGAATGATTTATTGTCCAAAATCTTGTTGCATAGTTACACATGCAGAGAGGACATGGGGTAAATTCAAGTGACAGATTCCTGCTAATTAATGACTCCCACCCTGGATTCCTGGTTGCATGCCAAGCTTGTATACACCATAGGGAATCCAAGTGAGACTTGTTAATTAGTGACAATTTGCCACTGTGAGCCATGCCATTTCTCTTCTACTGGCATCACTACACAATAAGGTTTTGTCCACTAACTTTAAAGAAAAGTAAGGAAAATTTCTCAACATCTTTATCTAAACAAAATAAGAAGAATTTATGCCACAGACTACAAACCATTCTTAGAAGAGGGAAGTAGTCACATCAAGTCATAGGTACTGGTGATCAGTGGTACAGTCTTCCCAACTCTTCCACCTCGATTCCATAGCTGTTCCCTTCTGCTACACAAGTTTGACTTAGTGCCTCCACTACAGTGCATGTCTTTCCCATTGGCTTTGCTCAACTAAAACTCAACTGGCAGTGTGGCTGGTTTCTGAAGATAGTTTGGGAAAGGAATGCCGTATTCTGTTTCAGACAACAAAACATCTTAAGCCTCCTGTACTGGAGAGCAAAACAGAAAGCTACACAGACCTATATGCCTATCTCTAAAGAAGAAAACTAAACCAAACTTCATCTGTCTAAAAGCAAACAGTATCTTGTGGCAAGTTTGGGCAACATGTTCTCCATTTGTTACTGGACTGAAACACCCATCAACTCTAACCTACTGTACTGTTATTGATGGGTTATGGGTATACATACCAGAAATATTTTGAGAACCATTGTTGTCCAAACTGACTTGCAGAAGTAATGAGACAGTGGTAACAGGTACATTCATGAACACATTTTAAAAAGGAACTCTGTGTTGATTTTATAGTTACTGTTAATATAGATAAGAATAATTGCTGTTATAGCCAATGCAGCTGAGAATAAATGCAGAATACTGAGAACAGATGCAAAAGCAGTCAGATAAAATACTGCAGAAAATCCATTTGTTGGGCCCAATTGGAATAGATCACTGAATCAATGGGGCTTTGGTAAATCAACACTTGTGTAAGTGCATTGGTTCAGTGAGCCTGATCTAAATGACACTAATAATTGGACTTAGGCTGATTACTTGGATTTTAGGTAACATGCATTGGACAAGAACGTACTGTGTAGGTAAGTAAATGACATAACTTTGGGAAGCCAAATGTCTCAAGTTAAGAAATCATGAGAGACATTACTAGTTGCATGCAGAGTCACACAACTCATTATGTAAGATATAATACCTGCAGTGATTCAGGCAATTTACCTCCAAACATTATGCTGCTAGTGTTATGCCAGGGTAACTAGGCAAGTGAATTTGAATCACAGTATTTTGTTCCTGAAATACTCTTGGATTGCCTTTTAATGCTCTAGTCCCTCCTTCTCCTGACAAAGCATTTTAAAGGATAAGGGACTCTCATACGTAAAGGGATAAGTGAGCTGCAACAAAAAAGCAGAATTGGATAAAATCATTGCCTGGTTGAAATAACAACTGGGAACACAGAAACACCTCTGGATGCAAACAACTGTTTGCAGTTTTAAAAAAAAACCAATAGACATCAGTCTGAAAACAACAGTATTTCACCTGGAAAAACACAAGGACTTCTAATATACTATATACTTGGTGAGAGGAATTCTCTATTTTGTTAACCCCATTGAAACAGAAGTGTCCTTCACTGAAAGCAAAAGATAATGCACATCGCAGAGGTGATGAGAAGGTGCAGAGCAACCTTTGTTAATTTTTTTTATTTCACTGTTTTTAATTAGTTGGTTTATTGTTATGTTTGTTATTTATTCGGGAGTGTTTAACTCTGGAAATACTAGAGACCTATAAGGGGAAGACTATTGATGTAAAGTTTATTCAGCCACAGTTTAACAGCAGTGATCTAGGCAGAAAGGCTGCCTTCACAGCACTGAAAAGATACAAGGGCAGCTTTATTATTTAGTTTGCTTTTATTTATCTTTCCTTTTAACAAAAGGCATCAACATCAGTGATGAACTCTTTGTTGAAACACATTTGGTTGTATTGCACTTATATTTTTATTGTATCTTTATAAGATTATACTATGGTATATTTTTGTATTAAGATATATGTTTTAATGCTTTTTGGATCCCAGTTCTCTGTGACAGCAGTAAGAGTCAAGTACATATCACTTAAATGAAACAATATTTGGCTTTCTTTACCTTGCCAGGAAAGGGCATTGGCATAATATTGAAAGGAGGTGAGTAATTAATGGTACAATCAGTTTGCTAGGAATCATTGTCGCGTCCACTCAGTGTCCCTTGTTTATTCCTTAAACAGAGGTTCACCCTCTGGATGCGTTTTCTCTTTACACACTGCCACCAAGTATTATTCACACAATACTAAATATGTATTTCAGACACGTGTGCTGCCAATTATAACAGGTTTATTGAACTGTTAAGTTTGAGAATCACAGGAGTAAATTATAGATGTTCTCCTATTGTTATGTAAATCACAAATGGAAATCACAGATGTTCAGGATCATTCATTAAATAGGATTTGGTTATGCATTGGTTTGAATGTATTTTTATTCACAACAACAACATACTTTTACTATAATCCTTATAACTCTTTCCCTATTCTCTCTGTCACTCCAACTTTCCAATCTATGTATTAACCTTCTCAATTTATCTCCTAACTCTCCCTCTTCAAATCCCTATCCATCTCCTACTCCTCTCTTAACTCCATAAATGTCATTCTAACCCCTCAACTGTCTCCTTGACTCCGCTCCTCCTGCCCTATCATAGGCTCCTGCCTTTTGAGCTAACATGAGCTATCAAACCTATCCCCCAAATTGGCCCTGGCTTGTGTCATGCATAGAAACAGCAGTTCCTAATGCCTTGAAGACTTGTAAGTTTTATTTCATGCAATTTTTTGTAGATAGTCTTCTCATCAAATGAATTTTTCTATGTTAATGTTCTTCCTGTTCTTATTCATTCATTCATTCATTCATTCATTCATTCATTCCAAATGTGGATGCCTTTAGACAGCTTCTTATGCCCTCTTATTTGTGCTTACTGTACTATTTTGAGCCTTTCAAATTCTAACAGCCTTCAAAACTCCTGCAGAATCCTGCTAAATCACAGGAGGAACATTTAGTTCTTCCTCAGATTTTCAAATTTCCATGATCACTTTTAAATAATTATATGTATTAATTTTAAATAATTTGCATGTATACATATTAATACGTATTTATGTTATTGGTACATAATATAATATACTGATTAGAAGTCTTTGCCCAGAAAGGCAGTATAAATAAATATCGGACCTTGATTTCATTAGCTCAGAGATTTGATTTTGAATCTGTGGCGACATACTTCAAAGCCTCTGTGGAGATTGACTGTGGTTTCTTTCTGAGTTTACACTCAGTAAGAAATTCTCATCTAATGTAGGAAAGTGATTGCCCTGGTGAATTCTCTACAATAGCATTTCCAGCAGCCAAATGGAAGAGAGTGTAAGACACATCTATAAAAGTCTGCAGTTCTGCCAAGAACAAATCGTCCTTTCACGTTCTTTCCTTTACCACTCTCTCATATCTTTTGGTTGAGTTTATAAGCGGCTCATATGAGTAATAACAGTATCTCAACAAGATAAGCACCACTATCGGGGTCAAATATCAAGCACCATTTGATCAGACTGTCTATAGGAGTAGTCTAGAAGTAATGAAGAACTGGACATATTCCCCTTGTAGTGTCTTCCCTCATAACAATTTTCCCCAAGATAACTGATAATGGCCCCAGGTGATGCAGCTCCCTGGAAGTTGTCTTTCCATCCACAGGCAAAGATCTTGTGATTCAGACTAGCCTTTGGCAGTTAGGTTAGGTTGCTGTGAAAAAGCTTTTTGTCCAGGCAACTGCTTTTGTTCCCTTCTATTTAGTTGAAATTGTTTTTTTTTCTCCTAAATTTCCAAACCTGCTTGTTTTAATTCTATATTCTATAAAACAATATATTTAACATACATTGTTTTATTCAATTTGTTGTTATCTGCCTTGCATCTGATTTTTCACTCAGATAAGAGTGGTCGTTGTTGTTGTTATGTCATCAAGCAGCCTCCAACACCCCCATGAATGAGCTATCTCCAAAACGTCTGGTCTTCGACAGTCCTGCTCAACATCTGCAAACTCAAGTGTGGGACCTCCCTTAGGGAGGCAGTACATCATATATTTGGCCTTCCTGTTTTTCTGCTGCCTTTCACTTTTCTTAGTATTATTGTCTTTTCCAGAAAGTCTTGCAGAGTTTGAAGTTGGAAGTTCGATTTCCCACTGCCCATCCTTGACAGGCTGGACTCAGTGATCCATAGGGTCCCCTTCCAGCTTTGCAGTTCTAAGACTATTTATTTATTTATTTATTTATTTATTTATTTATTTATTTATTTATTTATTTATTTATTTATTTATTTATTTATTTATTTATTTATTTATTTATTTAAAAGTGGTTAGATGCACTCTTTTCTGACATCTTTGTATGTGGGAAACCATGATGTCCCTCCATATTTGGTTGTTACAGTATCTTCTTGTCCACAATACAGGTTATACATCAAGTAAGTGCTGAGGCACATGTATTTCTTGCACAACAACCCATAGTTTCTCATGATAGTGGAAGGCTGTAAAGCATAGAGTGATCTGAAATGCTTTGAATCGGTCCAGTAGCCAGCAAATATTTGCAACATGCCTTGTTCTTTTCAAAATCTAGCTTGAACATCAGGCATTTCTCACTCCATATAAGGTAAAAGTCTTTGTTGCAACACTTTGAGCATCATTTTGATTGCATAGGTACCTCGTTTCTTGGGGATTGGTATGCACATTGAACATTTCCAGTCTGTGGGCTCATTCTTTCATTTAAACCAAATTCTTCATAAAATGAGCATTGCTATGAATGATGGAGTGCACTTAAAATAGAATTTTGAATAATGTACTCATATCTGTGGCACAAGACAGATCTCTCATATTGAGGTCAAAATGTATCTCCATTAGCTTTGTACTTTAAACCAACATTCCCTAGGAATATCTAATGTGTCCAAAAGTTTATGTTTCCACCATTGCATTTGTGTACCCCTCTAATAAAACCACAAATGTAGAGTGATAAAGTGCCAGTATGACCACATTAAGGCCATGCTTTGTGATCTGCATTGGCTCCAAGTCTGTTTCCAGGTCTACTTTAAAGTGCTGGTTTTAATTTAAGCAGATCTAAATAGTTCTGAGAATTACATCTTCCCCTATGTAAACTTCTCTTCAGAGACACTACTCTGACTGCTTATGAAAAAGCAAGATTGGCCAGGTATCCACTAGAGAGGTGATATTTTCAGTAATGGCACCCCTGTTGTTTAAAGCCCTTCTCAGAGAGTCCCACAGGTGCCATATGTGACTAATCAATCCTGAAGATGGGAGATTGCTAATGTCCCAGAGTTTGGGGAGGGGACAAAAAAAAATACTTTATAGCTTAATTTCATGTCGTCTTAAAAGGACCATTGTGGCCCAGTTACCTAAAGTGAATCAATGAGGGAAAAGATTCTGCAATGATAAAGTCTCACCAAAGATGCTTATCTTTCTCTCACCAAGAGAAAGGTCTCCTCCCAAGATCTTATTTATTTATTTATTTATTTATTTATTTATTTATTTATTTATTTATTTATTTATTTATTTATTTATATGCCGCCCACACTACCCAAAGGTCTCTGGGCGGCTTACAACTCAAGGAGACTGATATGTGGATATACAGCACTTCAGAAAGCCTGGATTCAAGTCATTTAAAGCTCCATAGGTCAAAATCAGCCCTTGAACTGTGCTTGGAAATGTACGTTGAAGCTATCGTAACAAATGCTCGAGCCGCTGCTGAGCCGAACTTCAGCAGCGCGGCTCACCTTTGCTTCACTCCCCGGATAGTGCAAGACTTCTGGTATCACGAGATTAGCATAGGAAGAGATGGGGGGATGTTAGGTTACTTAAGAGCCATTCCCCCCTCTTCTTCCTCTTCCTTTGCGGGCAACCATCAAGGAGGGTGTCTGGCTGCTTGGTTCTTTTTCCAACTGCATAGTTGGTCAAGAGGCCCGCACGGCTCAGCATTCCGGGTAGCATTGGCTACCTCCCTCAGTTTGACTGGTGTTTATCTCTTGCTTATTTTGTGATTTGTGCTGCAGATCATGCGATTACAGTGTTTGGGGGGAAAGATGCACTGGGGCCACACTCGGACCAACAGTCAACAAGGAGAAGCTGGCTTGAGGCCCGGGGTGGTCAAAATGGGGCTGGCAGGGTTCTTGCAGTCTTTAAGACCATGAAAACTTGGGACCAGGGACTCACCCATTTGTTGCTTAAGGGGTCCTTTGAGACTTCTGTGCTTAAACCTGATTCCGCACTACGGCAGGACCACCCTTTGCCAAAGGAGGACAACACTGATTATGTTTAAGAAAGTGTGACCCGTGAGTAACCCATAATTCTTGTCTCGCATCTTCATTCCGGGGTTGGGATGGCAGTACTTTTGGTTTTCTGTAACTAGCTCCAGTCAATAGTCTAGAACTTTCCAAAGGCACACGGTGTATTACAGTAAGCCAAGGGGACATATCTAAGGCATGTGTCATTGTGTCTAGGTCAGATATGTCCAGGAACAGACACAGCTGGCACACTAGTTTTAACTGAACAAATGAAGTCCTAGCCATTCCTGAGATCTTTCTATCTAGGGTCACAGATAAATCCTGAAGCACCCGATAGCTCTCCTTGTATTTCCAAGATGTATTATCCTCATCCAACATAGATCAGGGGTACCTCTGTCTTTTCTTGCTTAATTTTCAGTTTGTTGACTCTCATTTAGTTTATTATAAATGAAACACTAGCTTAAAATAGGAACTGCTTCTGCAAAATTGTTTAGAAAGGGGAATTTTTGCAGTCCCAGTGTGGGACTTGCAGTGTTTTATTTTTTATTTGGTTTTTTTTTCTTCGACCGGAATGGATTAATTGGTTTTCAATGCATTCCTATCCATTGACTTACGAACGTTTTGACTTACCGCCACTGTTCCAATATGGATTACGTTTGTAAAGCAAGGCACCACTGTATTCCCATACCCTATGCCAAAAAGATGGCTCCAGAGGATACTGTGGTGTTGATTGTATAAAAACTGAGCTGACAACTTAAAACTTAGTTTCCAATATTTACTTAATGAGGTCTATAATTTTCCACATGGACTCCAGCGGGGAAGCCCTGGGAGACATTTTCCACATGGACTCCAAGAGCAATAAGCAGGCTTGTGTTAACTTACAGGAGGACTCCTTTAGAAAAATAGACATAAGTCACGATAGAACCAGGATAACATTTGGCATCTTTGCTGATCCCAGACTCTCCATTCTCCTCATCTGGATTTAGGTTTGAATGGCTAAAGAAGAGGATGAATACATGGATGGAAGGTTGTAAGGAGAACAATTTGTGATTTAAAAATCTTCTTTAGAGTGTACATCTGCAAAGATACCAGTCTTAGGTTTCAGTGTTCTGGCCTGATAGAACCTAAACCGACATAAGATTTCCCCAGATATGGTATTAACCTGGTGGGATTTTCTAATGTATCTATCTTTATACAGATAAATAAATGAATAAATAATAACTATATAGCACATCATACATTTGACTACACAGTCCAGGGAAAATTGGAGAAACAACACATTGTTGGAATTTTTGGTAGCAACACCCAGAACTAGGTCCACTGCAGCTAGTTCTGCTTTAAGGTTGAAAAGACACAGCAGATTTTGAAACAAGCTGAAGGAGGTACGATTAAGATGTCATTTCCCGTGGTGCACTTTGTACTATTGTTGTCACTGCTTTTTGACACTATGAAAACCTGCAAAAGATGCATCACCCAAGTCAATTGTAGAGCAGACAAAGTGGTTCTACCATGCTGCTTTCAACTTTGAAAAAAAATCTGTTATCTGACTTCCCATTCTATACATTTGGTACTTTGAGTTAATCTGGCTGTGTGAGAAACTGTCTCCTAGGATTATCTGCAACATTTTCTTGGTTTATTTAGAAAACTGGAGTTTTTGTAGTGTTTCACCTTTGAGAGCCCCCAAAGTGTCTGGTGATATTGATGTATAAATGTATATATAACAAAATGAACACACACAATAAAAACATATGGAATAAAGTAAGGATACTGTATGTAGTAAAATCAAAATCATATTATTATAAAGTACAAAATAAATGACTGTTGACGAAGCAGCAATAAACAAATTCTAGCAGCAAACCTAAAATGGCCCGAGGGCAAATAAAAGAAAATAAAATTAGAATGGTGACAATTTTCCTAAAGGCTAAAAGCAAGAGAGCCAGTCAGGTGACACTGTTTTAGCGTCACTTCTGAAAAGATCCTACTTTGTATGTGTGAGAAGGAAGATGGGAAGAAGAGGGTTCCTGTCTGTGTGCTGCCCTCTCCAAACCCAGAGGGAACAAAATCACCTAGCACCAAACCCCAGGACCACGTGATTATAGATGTGGGGGACAGCCAAGGGGAAAGAAGAGGAAAATGAGCACCAACAAAAAAATGTGGTAAACGAACAACAGAAAGAGGAGGCAGGACAGGTGAAAGACAAAGATATAAAAGGAGAGAAAGCTCATTACTCTATCCACTACACCAAACCGGGTCTCCCCCTTTTTTATTTTTACTCAGAAAAGGTTTAGGGCCGAGTTACTTCCCCCTTTATTTGCATTTTCTTTTAACTTATTCTACATGAGTAGTAGGTATGGTAAGAATGCAATTTCAGCTCATTTGAAAATCAGAATTTATCGAAACTCACTAGATAAGAATATGGAAGAAGAAAAACATGATACATAGCCCGTAGCTTACTTTTGTGTGTTTTCAAAGTAAAGAACAACCATTTTGATACAGTGGAACAATAATGTTGTGTGTGGCATATTTAAAGAAATTGATTCACTTCATTTGTACATGGCTGTATTGATATGGATAGAGTGTTTTAAGATGCAAGCAGAATATTTTGCATGTTCATTGAAAAAAGGAATATAACTGGGGAAAATGCTTCTTTTCCCCCTCCTCCTCATGTGCCATCAAGTCAGTTTTATTTTAAGGCAATACTTTCCAGGGATTTTTAGATAGAAATGGTTCACCAGTCCCTCCTTCTGGTGGCACTTTAGGATCATGCAGCTTGCTCAAAGCTGCATAAGCTGTTTTTTTTTCCTCCCAGAGGATACAGTAGGGATATGAACTCCCAGCCTCTGGGGCTGCAGCCAGGAGTCTCCATACCTGTTGGGAAACAAGATTGTGATTCAACAGGGATAATAGGGAACAAGCAATATAGGTACAGATGCTAAGAGACAAAAAAAGTCAATAAAATTCAGGTAGGTAAAGATTCCACATACACCATTATCATTTCTTTCACAGTGAGATTAACTGCAGTCCATAGGACTTGGGGATATGATGTTCTGGCTGAATGTGAAAAACTCTAATTTGGGTCTCTGCAGGTCATTATAAGTCTAGTCTGGTCTCGTGTAAGATAATGAAGCTGCTGCCCTTTTTTGTATGGGTCAGTAAGCATCTAGTCATGGTCTGGCCACATTAGAAGTAGATTTGGTTCTTTACTGAGTAGAACTGTGCCAGAGTGCCACTGTTTACAACTATGAACAGTTTGTGGGTAGTCATATTTTAATTGCTTTTCTCAAAACAGTTCCCCTGCCAGTCGAAATAAATTGCCTGCTGAATGGCTACTGTTGAGAGATACTAGAGAATATTTACCACACTAGGTTGCTTTATAAAATGTAAAGTCTAGTTGACAAAGGCCCGGTGCTCCATATGGACAATGGAAATGAACATCTGTCCTTACGTTAATGGATACCAAAGGAAGGTACAAAAAATGGAAGAACTGTGCACATTTAAAATATAGTAGGCTAAAGGACATAAAATCCTAAGTCCAATGCAATATTCTGAAAGTCATGATAGGACAATGCATTTTTACAGAAGAGTGAGAAATTCATTTGTCTAATATTTGCAAATATCCATATATTTAGAACTGGCTGGACCTGGATTCTTTTAAAGAAAATTGGATATGGGAGCCACTAGAACTGACAGCTACATCTGTCCTCACCTAAGACTTAGAGTGCTTTAAAATTTTGTCTTGAGATTTATATATATTCAGCTATGTGGCCTGACATTTGTCTTTCTTTTTAGGGGTTCCTAATCCTTAAAACCTGGCAAGGACCTTTTTTTTTCATATGGGGAAAAATGTGTTTAACAAATATGGTCAGTGCAAATGTGGACTGATATCAGTTTAAATGTAGGAGAAAACAAAATGACAAGCAAACATCCAAAATCTGCAGAAACTGTAATTCTGTGTTGCAATGCTGTGCATGCCAACATTGAAATAGACACACGTTGTGAAATTTACTTCTGAGTAAGTGTGTATAGCATTAAACAGTTTATCTAGCTAATTGGGTTAGACCATCTTGGAACTGTAAAGTTTTCACAGTCATATCAACGGCAACCAAAAAAAAGTCTCCATTTTTGAGATCGGTAAAACACGCAGATTCTTTATGAAGTAATGACCAGAAGTGAAAAGGAAAGATTATGTTTTTCAAATTCACAGAGATTAATTTCAAGTGGAGTACTAGATGAAAAATCAACGTTGGATAGCATGACCTCCTGTTTGGATGACAAAGTGAGGTAAAAGAGGAACTACACTGCATTTTACCCCGTAGTTCATTTTGGAGCTGGCACAGTTGAAATTGAAGTATTTACCAATGAGTTTAAGTGAAGCATAGTCTTTTTCTGTGAACATTCTTCCTGATCAACCAGCAGTCAGTGGCTTCTTTTGTAGAGATTCAGCTAACATCTCCATTTTCTGGCATATGTGATTGCCTCTCTCATACTAAAGGGACATTCACAGATGCCAGTAATGTCTTCAGGGGGTATGGTGTTACAGCAGAGCAGTTCCCTTTCTTGTCTTTCAAACCATTTTTTCTACCTCTGTTTTACATTTGTCCAATACAGTGTTGTATCTGAAAAGCACTGTATCACTTCAGGGGTGGGGAGAAGGCAAAGGGAGGGTGTGGGGAAAAGGGTGGTATGAATAGGGTAGAGTGTGTTCCTAGAGGAAATTGAGCCTGATTGCGAAGTTTGGTGTGGACTCTTGCAGCAGGATATTGGTGTGTATACCTATGGCAATTCCCCCAGCAGAAACCTGAAATGAAAAACTTTGAGGCAAACTCTGTGTAGTTGTTTTGAATATTGGGAATTAGCCTAGTAGTCAATTGACTAGATGGACGGGGTATATATATATATAGGAGACCTAGCTGTAACAGAAAATTAACACCATACCCTGTGAAGTTCTATGCCTGATGGTATCTATCTGACAATATGGATGTATAACTGGAAGAAACGAGTTATGGCACCTTAAAGAGTAACATGTTTATTTTAGTATAAGCTTGCAATTCACTTCTTCAGACACAGGGACCCCTGACAGATTAGGAAATGGAAACTATGTGACAATTACATTTGCTTCCGCATTGAATTCAAAGTGTTAATGATGACATATAAATGCCTAAACGGTTTAGGACCTCGATATCTAGCGGAATGCCTCCTCCCACCTAGATCTACCTGAAGCACTCATTCTAGCCAGGAAGGGCAGCTGAGGGGCCTAATGCCGAGGGAGGCCCGGAGAGCAAAAACAAGAAACTGGGCCTTCTTGGAAGTGGCCCCTCGACTTCGGAACAGTCTGCCCTCAGAGATCTGTCTGGCTCCCTTGCTGAGTGTTTCTAAGAGCAAACTTAAGACCTGACTCTTTAGGCAGGCTTTCCCTCCTGTCATCACTTGATTTTTTTTCTTTTCTCCATCTTGTGCCACATTGCTATTGTTGTTTTTTACTTTATTATATTGTTTTTATTCCACTTTTTATTGTTAGCTGCCCAGAGTAGACTTCGGTCTATGGGCGGGTTATAAATCTAATAAATAAATAAATAAAATAATCCATTGGTCGGGGGCTTTCAAATTGAAAATGACATTGTTAACACAGAACTGTAATGATCATCAGTCTGAGCGCTGTTTACATAAATATCCTGTTATCAGTAATCATGCTTTTAAGGAAATGTGCCAAGGCTAGGACTATGTCAAGGAAAATAATTTGTTGGTTATAGCTCCACGAAGACTGTGGATGAATCCAGACTATTAATGTATATAGTGTGCTAAGAATCTTTGATCCTTATTTAATCCTTTTAATGTACAGAGTTCATCTGAGGTCAAAGTTGGCATCTGGATTTGAGCAGAATCTTGTTCCTCTCATTGTATCTGTCTTATACATCTGTTATGAGTCAGTAGTTGTTTAAGACTCTGAGGTTTTCTGTAAACAAGTGTGGGCTGCTCACCCAAAGTCTGAGATAAGAAGTGTCTAGCCTGGTGGATTTTTCGACTTCATGGAAGCACTGTCAAATCTAAGTAGATTGCACTGGTAGGAGGTTCCAAGAACAGTAAGGTTCCAAGAATTGACTCTCCTGGTTTCCCCCACCCTGGGACAAAGAGAGTAGTGTGGCTGAGTAGCCAGAGAGACCCTGAACCTGTTAACCATCATATTATGTTTCAACAGCAAGCTAACTTCCCTCCCCACAACTCATCTACTTAACACCTAGCCTGATCAAAAGTTACGGAGAAGCATAAAAGCTATAATCAGACATTGCAAAGAATACAGTGGATTATACTATGAATATGTATGTGTGTGAGAGAGATTTAAAAAGGAGGTTCTGAAGTGCCTATGAGAAAACATCAGGGGGAAAATCTTTCTGTGGTATTGTACCTTCATTTTTCTTGCGGAATGCTTTGTATTCCCTTAACATTGAAGATATTTCTATTTCTTAGAATATGAAGAGATAGCAGACAGATTTTATTACTTGCAAAGAGCAGTCTAATACCCATTTAGGGAACGGGCAAAAGATTTTCCATCAAGTCACACTGAGTCATTCTCACACAATACTATTTTCAAAAAATTAAAAGATTTTTTTCTCTTGCTTTAGTTTGTTTTGTTTGTGTGTTATTTTTTGAAAAATCACATGGAACTTGGCTTATTCACCTGAGACATCTGTAGTATCAGATACACCTTGATGTTCCATTTTTTCTGCCACTATAATTGGGATTATATAGGTTCATTGAGGAGAGAAAGTTTGTGTATGGAGGATCCTGCTTTGGGAAGATTCTAACTAGAGAATGAAAACCTTTATTTGCACTTGATTCATGGGTGTCAAGAAGGTGTTCTTCACTGGAGGTAAAGGGCAACTCTGCAGATGGGATAAATTATTTTCTTACAGCAGTTTAAAAAGCCAATAAAAGGATTATAGCAAAATTTTGATAATACTCCCTAGAGACATGATTAAGGCCAGAGATAAATATGAGCAATTTATAGTGGATACAGTGGGAGTCCTAAGCTCAGTCCTGAGATAAGAATGATAAGAAATACTATTAAGTTTCAATCTATGAAGTCAGACATCTTGTTTTAGGCTGATGTGGTGGCCAAATAAACGTTGACACTACTTTTTCACATTGGATATTTGTATTGCTTTTCCATTCTCAAGGAAAACAAACTAATTCCACTCATTTGCTGTGGATCAATATTATAAAATGTTTCCAAGGTGCTCAATTGGTACACACTATCAGAAATAGCACTCATTGACCCTAAGGAGTTTTATAATTGATGGCAAATGTGCACAACTAAGATAAAAAAAAATGCAACAGTTTAGGACTGTGGGGTGCATCAACCAATTTAATTCTGCATGCCCTTAATATTTCATCCTATAGCTTAATTTTCATTAAAGATTACACAGAATCAAGCATTTGTTTTTTCTGGATCTCGTTATTTCATGCCCTTTCAAATAGGGATGACCAAATGATGTAGAATTGTTATTGAATGGGACCTAGTAAATATTCTGCTGGGTTTCTGTTGTTGTTTTGCAAAAAGTGTGCATGCTAGGGACAGTGTTTTCAAAGAGGTACATACTTTTTGGTGAATTCTTCTGGTTGTTTTTTTTTATCTAACAAAACACACACACACACACACACACACACACACACACACACACACACACACACACCAGTGATAAAAAAGAGAACAAAATGGACATGTAGTTGAGAAAATAAGAACCTGTCTGAAAACAGAATTGGCAAATTTACTCTATCCTCATGCACTTTGAGAAACAGACTTGCAACATGTGAATTGTGGTTATTTTCTTACCAAATGCAAGAACATAAAGAAAAATAAAATGTACACATATTTGTACTGTGGGGTATTTCCTGATCCCAGTATATTCTAGAGTTCCCCTCCCTTGGTAAAAATATGGATTTCCTCTGAAGATAGTCAACTGATTTACAATCCAAACATGCCCCATCTCCTTCATGGTATTGTAATCTTCCAAAACATCATGGAGCATTTAATTCTCCTAATACATTATACTGGCTGGGGCAAAAAAGTACCCCAACTACAAAAATCAACAGATTTGATTGGATATCTCTATTTTAAAAATCTCCAGCAAAGGTTTGAGTAGTTATTCTCCTTGGAGTTCATGCTGCATCTTCTGCCAGGGGAAGAGTAAAGGATTTTTAATTCCTAATCCATGTACCATTTTTTTACTTAGAATTTTTTTCAAGCTGTTGCCAACCAGTTACATACGGAAAGCTACAGGCAGGAGTGCAATAACATCCTTGTGCTCCTCAGAGGCATGTTGTGTCCTGCCCTGGAGGGAATATTGCAGAAAGAGCAACCATCTTCTCCCATTTGACTCTCCTGGAAGCAGTAGTCTCTCTTGAGGTAGCTTTTTTTGCCACTGGAAAATTCTCTTTGAAATAAAAAGATTGCTATTGGACAATCCTCAACATCTCTGCCACCATTTAAAGAAGACCCAAACCTCTCTCTTTTTTTCCAGTAAAGAGAAAAAGGTGAAGAAGAAACTGCTAAATAAGTAGGTTGGTGGCTACAGCCACAGTTCATAACAAGTTAAAACTTAGACGAAAAAAAATATTGGACATGGAATACAGATAAAAATGTGGAATGATACAAAGCAAAATACCTGATAATAGTTAGAATTCTAATCAAAATATTAAAATATGAAAGCTATGCCTGCTGCTACAGTTTAGTCAAATGTCCGGAAGATGTAGCAGGAATAATACATCCAATTTTAAAAGAAGGCAAAGTGAAAAAAGGCACTGAGTGTTGGCTTCCATGTCAGCTTAAAAAGCCATATGGAGCCAGCAACTATTAACCTCTCAGTAGACTCCCTGTCTGGTATGACCAAACATCTGGGGTCACAATCTGCCTGCCATATAATTCTTGGTACTATATTTGACCATATCAGCTTTACTCCTTAATGGCTCAGAAATCCTCAATCACCTGTATAATAAATGACTTGCTTGTACTTTGAGCCAAGTCATTGCCTCCCAGGTAAACCATAATATATCAGGGGGCATATGCAAAGCATTCTGTGATGCCACTTCCAAGAACCTATCCCACAGCATGCCTCTCTGCCCTTTCCACTCAAGCATGGCCCATGCTGCCAGGCCCAGATTCAAATCTCAACTTGTCTGGGAAGCATGCTTGGCTGCCCAGAATATAAAACTATGGTCATATAACAGAACTCACAACTTCCTCCTTGGAAACTCAAAACTGCAAGAAACAATGACAGTACCTACTAAGGTAAAGAACAAATGTGAAGTCTAAACCTTTGGGGAAACCACCTCCCCAAATTCTTCATTTGCTCCTCTCTGTAACCCAACACCACTGCTGTAGATGAGGTACCAATGCGAAAGGAATGGGTCCCAAATTTCCAACCTACAATGCCTGCCCTCAGCAAAGCCCATGAAGTAAAATGTCCAAAATGGATATTTTGACAGCGGAGACATACAGTATTTCACAGAAGTGAGTACACCCCCTCACATTTCATAAATATTTTAGTATATCTTTTCATGTGACAATACTGAAGAAATGACACTTGGCTACAATGTAAAGCAGTGAGTATACAGCTTGTATAACAGTGTAAATGTGCTGTCCCCTCAAAATAACACAACACACAGCCATTAATGTCTAAACCGCTGGCAACAAAAGTGAGCACACCCCTAAGTGACAATGTCCAAATTGGGCCCAGGTAGCCATTTTCCCTCCCTGGTGTCATGAGACCCATTAGTGTCACAAGTCTCAGATGCGAAGGGGGAGCAGGTGTTCTCTCACTCTCTCAGACTGGTCACTGGAAGTTCCACATGGCACCTCATGGTAATGAACTATCTAAGGATCTGAAAAAAATGAATTGTTGCTCTACATAAAGATGGCCTCATCATGGAGGAGTGGAAGATGACTCCAGTGGCAACCTGTGAAGCTCTGGTGAACTCTATGCCCAAGAGGGTTAAGATAGTGCTGGAATATAATGGTGTCAACACAAAATATTAACACTTTGTGCCCAATTTGGACATTGTCTCTTAGGGGTGTACTCACTTTTGTTGCCAGCAGTTTAGACATTAATGGCTGTGTGTTGTGTTATTTTGTTATACAAGCTATATACTCACTGCTTTACATTGTAGCCAAGTGTCATTTCTTCAGTGTTGTCACATGAAAAAAATATACTAAAATATTTATGAAAAGTGAGGGAGTGTACTTACTTCTGGGATATACTGTATCCCTGTGACAAAAGAACTCACTGCCAACTTCATCCCTTGACTGCATTTATTCTGGGCACAAACTGGTCATAACTTTGGTAACAAACATCTACCCAAAGATATTATCTTTACTTTTCCCCTTTGGACAGACTTAGATCTCTGCAGGCACTTCGTGTCGTTCTGCCAACTCCTGCAACATTGCTGGAACCAGTTGTATTGGCTCTTGCCTCTCCATTTGACCATTTCAGCAACGTGGAGAGGGGGGATCTGCTGCTTGGGTAACAGCCTATCCTCCATATTACTTTACCCAGGCTTCATGCTCTGGAGAAGACACTCCTTGATACAGAGCGCATTACCATGGTCTCTCAAGACTGAAGGATGCCTATGATGAGGGACTGGTCCCCATAAGTGAGAGCCCTGAGAGAAACAGAGTTATAACCAGTATCCGGAATGGGGGGAAGGGACGACTATCTAAACCCTTCACCAAACCTGGAGCCTGACTGGGCATGAACCACTGAGAGTAGGGTGCCGTTCCAAGGCTTTGAAGCTGGTGCTGGCGAAACCCCCAGTGGTGTCCCACTTACATTAGCTGACATCACTGGAGCAATGGGCATTTGGTTGCACCCGGGTGGGCTCATTGCATCCCACGGCCAAATACCATCACCATGGGCCACTGTGCCTGTGTGTGGTGGCTCATCTGGTGGCAGGTATGCAGTCTTGTCTGGACTGCCACTGACCACAGCACACCCCAATATACTGCCAACTATCATGGCATCAGTTGCCTCTCCATGTCTCTTCTCCTGAGCCTCTAACATGCTACCCTTGGGATCTCAGCTTGCTTTGTCCGCTGCCACCCTGACTCTTGAACGATGGTGCTGCTCCTCTGTTGTTACAACATTGTCTGGTGGGCAATTGTCTGGTGGGCAATGCTCCTGCAGATGTCTCTCACAAAGGACCTGGTCACTCACTCTCTAAGATAGCGATACGGGAAAACATTTTAATCACCCAAATGCCTCAATTCTGCAATTTTCTTGGCCTCGAACTCCCTGTTTCACCTTTTGGGTGCACTGGAACTAGATGCCCCTCTAGAAAGTACTCTTTCCTGCACTAGCACACTTAATTTTGTCAAAGTGGCCCAATAGTCAGGCCTATCGTCATTCTCAGATGTTGAACTCAATGAGTCTATGCAGGAGGGGGGTGCCTTGCACTTTCAGGCTGTTTGCCATTTTTAGATCCTTGGCCTTTTGGGGAACCATAACTGCCACAAATACTAAATTGTAAAAATGCCTCTTTTCTCTCTTATATTTTAATAATCTTGGGGGAGGCAGAAAAAACGAAGGCTCCTCCAAGCCCTCCCCCCCCCCCGACTTGATGTCCCTTGCCTGTGCTTGTCTCCTCCAAGCAGGCAGGCAAAGCGCAAACATGGTGGCAGCTTCGCGCTGCATGGAGGACTCCTTGGCTTTGTTTTCCTGTGTTCCAGATGAGGTGGGTGGCAAACATGACACATCAGGTACTCTTCCCTCTGTATGGCAGATATAGTCTTTTAGGTATTATGGAAAAAATATTAATTTTTTAAATAGTTCAATTTCTAGACTATTATTTTGAGTCTCCCCGAATGATAAACTATTTTTGTCCACCTGCTGTAAACCCCTTCTTGGCCAGTATAACAATGGCTAATCAGATGAAAAATATGAATGTTGGTATATGGTAAAGAAATAAGCAATTATCCCATAATATGGAATGCTTTTTCAAGCAGGGGAGAGTATTTGAGAGAAATGTGCTTATAATCATCTCAGCAAGTTTTACTTATAAGTAGCAGCATGACATGAACCACATTTATCTTCTCCTTTTATCAGCTTTTCTCTTTCAGCTTCTTCCTCATCTGTTTTCTGTACATCATGCCTGCTGTTTTCTCCTTTCCATCTTCCCTTCTATGTAATATAACTATCATTCAAGTTTTGTGCATGTTTTCTTTCCACCAGATCTTAGAATCTATATTTTATTTCAAGATTGAACATTGTCTCTTTTTTGACAGAACATTTCTAAGTTAATTAATTTTTGCTTTCCTCTTGATGATCAGTTTTTGCACTTTCTAGGTTTTGTTAGATGAATCTTACATCTTGACATCTTGTATTTTTTCCTCCTATGTTATACAGTTAAAGAATAATACAACTCATGCATCCTACAGAAATAGGATTGTGCGGAACATTTACAGTTACAACCCCCCTCTCTGTCTTGGTGAAAAAGGAAGTTATAAATACTGAAACAGGGATTTTGTTTTCAAGAAAGCCTATTCAATTTATTATTTTCTTTTTGTTGATGAAGAATTATGGGCATATGGTTGCACAGCATTTGAGGACTTTATTTTTTTAAAATATATATATATATATATATATATATATATATATATATATATATATATATATATATATATATATATATATATATATATATATATATATATATATATATATATATATATATATATATATATATATATAATTAAAAAATATATATTGACCCCTTTCTGATCTGTTTGACTTAAACTCAAGTTTTGAAGTAGGAGAAGACATCGCCACCCATTTTACAGGGACTACTTTCTTCTGCCTATGAATGATAAGACTCTTCATTTGAGGAAGATGATAGGTACATTGTAAAATTTCAAAAGGAACCACAGATCTCCATGGACTGCATACTAGCACATGCAATTTTAAGTCAGCCAACCATTTTACAATATGAGGGAAATTGCCCATAGACGTTATGGATGTGATCATTCAGGGAAATTGCTTTCATTTTGTATGACATATAGCACAGTCTGGTATGAGCTATTTTTTGGCTATCACATGATTTTCCCAGCATAGATTCATGCCCAAGCTGGACATTTTCGGTCCAGCAACAGTGCTACTTTGTTTTGGGGCCAGGGGCCAGACTGGAGTGATTCATCCACAGATGGAAGGGTTGATAGAAGGGAGAAAGCTACAAGGATGATCGTGTGATAAGGCATGATACTTTCTCATAGTCTGATCACATCCTAAGAGGAAATGTGCCCCACAACATCTTACAGGAGGCAGTTGCAGGAAGCATTGGGAGAGGGACCTCTATTTGAGCTGGGATCTTGCATGGTCTGCCTCTGAGATCACATATCTCAGGAGCCTTTTATGAGACTTGCCCAACTCACATGAGTTTTGTCCTTGGCAAACCTTTTAAATCCTCCCAGCATCTTTCCTTTGTTTTCTTTCAAGATGTCAGGCATCATGATCCTCCTACTCTTTTCAGGTTTTCTTGTTGTTATTGTTGTTTTGGTGTCCAAGGCATTCCTTTGTTATGTATCAGTGGCTGGGATGGATGTTTACACTGCCAATTGGATTGCTGCATAGATGCTGTTTTAGCCCTACAGGTTTTTTAAGGATCCAACGGACTCTGCTATTTGGATGTCATGGATCTTCCTGGTCAGTTAATATTCTTGCCTATGCTGCTGTTGTACAGTTTTGCAACAGTAGCACAGGGAATAATATTAACTGACTAGTGTTGCTGTTTTGCTGCTTAATTGTTTTTATTTTTCTTGCTCCATGGCCTACAGTGTGGCAACCTGCTTTTCATTGCCCTGATGCTGCCATATTGATTTGGGTGAAATAGGGGTGAAGGGGAAGAAGGGCAGTACAAATTATTTGGGTCACATCCCTTGTTTAGTCTCAGGTCAGTAAGGGGCACTACTGTCAGCTATTATTTCTAGCTTGGCAGGTGATCATTCTTTGCCATAGGCTGATAGTGCAGGATGGTGACTGTGGGCCATATCCTGATTCTGCCTCCATCAGATGCTATCCATGGGCTTCAGATACCAGTTATACTAAGCTGATCCTGGAGCACTTACTATTCTCCTTTTCCTCATACATTGCTCATCACTATATACCTGAATATTTCATTATTTCTCTAGCATGTATCTGCTCTCCCTCCATCTCCTCCAGATGCAGTCTCCATGAACAGATGTTTGCTTGGCCAAATGACTGGATTTATGTGTGTCATTGAGTGAGAGAGAGAAAGAGGGAGGGAGATTGCTAAGAACACCACATTCAACTTATTAATTTCCTTTGCACTAATTCCCTCTGACATTAATTAATTGCTTGCTCTATGTTTCTTTAGTTCCAACAGCTGACCTGAAAACCATTTGAACACAGTTTGAGGCTTGTTGGTAACCAGTATGACCAGTACAGTGGTGAATGAAGGGTGGAGGGATTGAGGAGAATTTGTATTTTAATGCATCTCTACTAGCACTCTCAAAACTCTATAAAGCAAAGGATGAATATGTGCAGAAAACCATCCAGCTTCGCTTTTGAGACACATCAGATATCAGTGGATAGATTTTGACATCTCCCATGTTTAATGAGACATTCACATGTTGAAGCTCAGATGTATAAAGTAATGGTAGGTATTCATTAGAAATAATACCTAAAATGCAGGATAGGAAGATCCTGTTTCCTGGCTGTGTGCAGAATACTTAGTCAGCCTAAAATATCCTGCTGGCTTGGGATGCATGTGGCATTGCAAATAGATATTCTTCCTGTCACTTTCTTTCTTGCGCTATATCTTCTGAGTATGTATTTCATGCTTTACTGTAGCATTGTGACAAAAAAATAATAACATTTCAGATGGAAGAGGAGAGGGGAACAAAAGAAGAGGGGAGCTTATGTGTTTTGGCTTCTAAAAATGCTTTCCATATACATTTTGCCAACACATCTGTAACTATTTTGAAGTGTTAGCTTCAGTTGCATGCATGATCCTGTGTCTTACTAGCCCTACATCACAACAACCTTTCAGCTGAACTTCTACCCCACTTCAACCAAGTTTAAATCTCTCTCTCTCTCTCTCTCTCTCTGTGTGTCTCTCTCTCTCTCTCTCTCTCTCTCTCTGTGTGTGTGTGTGTGTGTGTGTGTGTGTGTGTGTGAGAGAGAGAGAGAGAGAGAGAGAGAGAGAGAGAGAGAGAGAGAGAGAAGGAGTTAAGGAAGGAAAGATCTCACTAAAAATAGCACAGGTTCAGTGGAGGCTATTTCTCTTTAAGAAGCGAGTTTTGTGTAAAAACTTTCCAACTGCTTCTAAACTCATGGGAGTTACAAGGGAATAAAGGGAATTGGACTACCTATGAAGATCATTTCTAAATCTATTTTAAGATCCAGGTGACATAAAAGAAGAAAACTTTAATTAAGTTTCCTCTGTGCTTGTGGACTATATGCATGTGTATTTACCTTTCTAATACTTACAACACTTTGTTGAACACCCTGAAAAGCCATATATTATGTGCAAAGTAGTATAAAGAGGTGTCAGATTATTTTAATGACACCATCAATTTATACTGTGGATAGGCAAACAATGTTCTAGCAGTCCCATGAGAAACACATGAGTTCTGCATATATACACTGGTGTCAATAAATACTCAAAATGTCCACCACAATCCTGTTTTGCACCAAACACCTTCAAATGTCCCATGTTCTGCCTCATTTTGCATATGGATTCCTACTGTCAGGTCAGAAGTGTGTTGTACATTAAGTACTCTAGTCACATGCAATATCAATGCTGTCATCACAAACATTACTGCATTTTGAATATTGGATCAAGGAGATTTGAAGTAGCACAAATGAATGTAAAAATAACATTCCATTTACTGACAGGAGAGGCTAAATATTCCACAAACAAAATGCCCCATTTTTTCATTTCAGGCCTTGGAAATAAATCCTCCTCTTCTCCATTTTCTGTTGTTCCTCTCAATCTTCACCATTCAATTGTCTATCTTAAAAAACTTTTTCCAGATAGACAATACTCAGGAGTGGTTTACCATTCCTTTCTTCTGGGGATGCCTTGGGACTGTGCAGCTTATCCAAGGCCACACAAGCTGGCTCTGCTCACAGGAAGCATAGTGGAAAATCCAGCTCCCAACTTCCAGATACCTAAACCACTGAGCTAGCTAGCTAGCTACACTGTTCAGTTAAGCACTACAAAATATAGGTTCTCCAGCAGATGAAAGTACATGCTTGAAATCAATAGGATTTTAAAACTCTGAATAAAGAGGATGTCATTCTTCACACAATACATTTCCCTTCTTTCATGTTTTTTTTTCTGCATAGAGGTGTATGCTCTCCTTATAGATTTTCTCCTCCAATATGCTTTTTTAAAAATGCATTTGAAAACATCTATGAAGTCTTAGCACCAGTGTCCTGTTGGATTTGACTAAATACGTAAGGACAACCATAAAAACATTTCCCACTCTTTGCAGGCTGTCTGACACATGACTGTTGGTTATGACTGAGTGTGTGGCAGACAATCCACAGACTGGTGCACATTGCTTGCTCTGTTGCCTTTCCCCATAGCACAAGTTCAATAGCATTCTGCCCAGTATGTTTAGATCTATTATGTTTCACAGGGGGATTCTTCATTCTTTCAACTCCATCACTACCACTATCTGCAGTTGTAAATGGTACAATCCTGGAACAGTTTTACTATGTCATCTTTATATCTAAGCCAAATGTCCCTCTATCTTCCCAATGAGAAGCTCCTGCAGAACTCTTGTGTTTCTGCAATGCTTCTGTTTTAACTTGACAAACTACCTCTTTTGGCTTTCTGAACGGTTTATTTGTTTCCTGATGTTATGGTTTGACATGTAGTATCAAACTGACCATGAATCCTATGCCATTGCTATGCGGTATATTTTCCCATTTCAAAAAAAATCTCCTTTTAAAGGGTCACCAGTGACAAAAGTATTCTGTTAAGGTTATTTTCTAAGGCAGGCAAGTCCTAGAACAAAGTGTTTCTATTTCCATTCCACTGAAGTCTTAGAAAGATTCTTCCCCACACATACACAGTATGCTGTTTGAGGTGTAAAAATTATTCAGAAACACGTGCAGGAAGAGGACACCAAAAAGCTTATCAAAGGGCTCTGTGAGATATCAAATAGAAAAGAGTTTTTGTTTTTATTTCCTCTTTATACAACCCATATAAAGTGACAGGCATATGGCCTAACAAAGTGCTGTATGAGATTTAAAGCAGCACAATCATTTCTTTTATTTACAAAAGAGCTATTCATGTTAACTTTAAAAAAATATATAAATGAACAATTCTGAATAGGAGCAAATGACCAAACTACAAAAAAAAAAAAAAAAAAAAAAAAAGACCTGAGAGAAAGTGTGCTCCTCTGTGTAGTCTCTCTCTCTCCCCCACCATGTCCTACCTACAATCTGACATATTTTTATTAGTGTCCCCTCAGAAATTATGTTGAATCTTTGATCTCACATTCCTCAAACATGAACAATATCAGTTAAAGTCAGCAACTTTGAGTGAATGTCTACAATGAACATCCACTATTTCATAGTGAAGGCCAAAGCTTGGTTACATGGACAGATTTCCCTTACTATAATATAAATTATTGTGTCTATAATGTAGCTGGAAGCACTGGGTCTAAATTTTCAAATCTGTATGTTAGAGAATTAATAATACTCTCCATGAATAGTTCTTAAAGTGCCCATACTGCCTTGCATAACTATCCCAGGAATATACTAATCTGAACTCCAGAAGATAGACACAAGCCAAGCCAACATTTGTGAATGTCAGTTTTCATACATTATCAGTGGGAGAATTCTTTATCAAATTTGTTCATGAAGTACAGGGTCAAGGTCATAAGCGCGATATACTATATCAGAATAAGACCTTCACAGCAAGAAAGCTGAATAGTAAATTTATATATACGGACAAAGTCATATGATTATTTTCATGACACAGAAGGTCTATAAACATAATGTGTTCATGACAAGAAGTATTTCGTCCAGTTTGCTACCTTTTAATTTTTTTTATATACAACTGAACAGATTTTTCAGAATGGAAAGGTTAGTGGTTTTTTTAAAATCAAATATCAGCAAAAGCTATTTGTTCATTCCTACTTTCTGTGCTACTTGGTCTCAAATTAGATGAGCAGATCAACTTGTGTTTAGAAGGCTCAAGTGGCAAAGGATGTCTGATTTTCACAGTGCATGCTTTCCTCACCTCCATATTTTGTATTCCTTCCAGCTTTTGCTCCCAGATAGGTCAATAGAATATAACACACCCTAACTCCCAAGCATCATATCTCAAGACTCAGAGGAAAAATACAGACTTCTTCCCAGAAAGACACATTTTCTTTCATATCTAATCTGAACTGTATTCATGCCACTTGAAAGCTAATTCAGAGTTTTGTGTCAGTGAATGAAAAAGCCACTGCATGTATTGTAGGTTTTTTTCCTTTTTGAATTATTTTATCATGGGATTTTCAAGGTGCAAAATATTCAGAAATAGTATACTGTTACTTTCTTCTGCATGGTAGAGACAAAAGTTAGCTTGAATGTCATAGGCCACATTTGAATATCACAGGCCAAACTACATATTTGGGAAAAAGCTAATGAAATCTATAGCAACTATTCTTGCTGCACACAATGTAAACCATACTGCAGTTTAAAAATGGCACTAATACACCCTTTTAAAAACTGTATTAAGGCTTTTGTTGTGGCTGGCCAATGCTAGGAGGTTTCCTAGCTACTGACAGTGCTGGAGTCTGGTCACTAAGCAAAAATGGAACAAGCAAGAACAGTATCTCCACCCAGTCATGGCTGACAAGCTTCCTGGCTACCTCAGCACTGGCTGGCGAGTGACATTGTTGTTGCCTGGGTGCAGCAGCTTGAGTGTCTCTATTTTGCCCACATGTCAAGCTGGTGAGGACTCTCAGCTACTGCCTCACCCTGTCACTATTGGTAGCTGGGAAGCCCCCCAGTACTGTACATGCAAGGGTTACAAGCATATTGATGCCTTTTTTGCAGATATCATCATCATCATCATCATCATCATCATCATCATCATCATCATCATCATCATCATCATCATGTGTTGTCAGGTCAATTCTCTCTCTCTCTCTTTTTTTTTTTTGCAACCCTTTGTGGAGTTTCCTAGGTAAAAATTACACAGATGTAGTTTACTATTTCCTTCTTCTGGAGGTACCCCGAGACTGTGGAGGTTTGCCCAATGCCACACAGGCTGACTTTTCTGAGATGCACAGAGGGGAATTGAACTTCCAACCTCTGGCTCTGTAGCTAGATACTTAACTCACTGCAAAGGATCATGAGCAATTTTACTGCAGGTTATCCTCTTCCATGAACATTGTCTATGAAAGATCTTTTCTCAGTGCCACTTCCCATGGCACTGCTGGCTATTAGCCATCCTCCAGTTGTTTCTCCACTCCAGCCCCTCTGGAACTCTCAGTTGTCTTTTTGCTGATGTGCTTGTTAACTCCGAAGAGGGTGAATGCATTTTAGTCTGCTGTCTGAGCTTTAACAGTTCTGCTTTGAGTGACCCTGCTAGAAGACCAGACTCATAACAGAGCCTAGCCTCCTGAATGACATTGTTTATAGCTTCTCTAACACACTCAAACCTCTTTATCTTGCTAAGGTGTGCAAACAAGGGGGAGAAGTTGCTAGGTAAAGCTGAAGGCTGATCGTAAAGAGGAAAACAAAATATCAGATGGATTGGCTCAATAGAGGAAGTCACAGCTTTGAGTTTGCAAGATCTGAACAGGGCTGTTAATGATATGACTTTTTATAGGTCACTAGTGCATTCTGTTGTCATAAGTCAGAAGCAAGTTGAAGGTACATAACAAGAAGAATTTGAGGCATATTAAGCAAAGCGTGCTGGTTATATGCTGCCCCATAGTGCTTCAAGCACTCTCTGGGCAGTTTACAAGTTAATTATGCAGGCCACACTCCCCCCTCCCCAACAAACTGGGTATTCATTTTACTGACCTCGAAAGGATAGAAGGCTGAGTGAACCTTGAGCCAGCTACCTGGGATTGAACTCTCGGTCATGAGCACAGTTTTGGCTGCAGTACAGCAGTTTAACCACTGCACCATTAAGGCCTTCTTTGTCTCTCTGTGTGTGGTAGAGAGAGTGGATTACACTGTCAAAATCACATCTGGAAAAAGTGCTTTCTAAAGCTTCTTTTAACTTAATGCTTGTTTCTGATCTGGTTAACAAACTGTGCACTTGTTTACTTGTTCTCTGTTTCTACTTTGTTATCATGTCCTCATTACCATATTCAATTAATTAGTATATAAAAGGTAACTTGCCAGTATGCACACCTTATGAATAGGCATTATTGACTTCAGCTAAATAGGGCAGGGTTGTTGTTACAAAAGCATTGCAGAAAGCAAGCTCAGATTTTTAAAATATGGGCATAAAATACGATGAAATGCACTCTTCTGCTAAAGGTCACAAACAAAGGAATTCTTTGGTTAAAGAAAACCACATGTAAGATCTTTCTTCCCACGTGTAGGAAACCTATATAAAACCTTATGGATGGCTTTGTTAGATTTAACCTTGACCTGATCATGTTTGTTAATAACAAGCTGACCGTGACTTTTACATAGGCATATATTAAAAGCCAATCAATTTCATTGTCTCAGAACAGTCATCAATGTTATTTTCTGTACCTGCTTTTTATATATATGGCTAGATTCATTGAGATATATTTGCAGTGCCACCAAAGTCATTTCAGTCAATCATGCTACCACTAAGAGGCATTTTATTTATACACCACTGTTCTCCCAGTAAAGGGACATGATTTATGAATGGCTAATGCCAATCTATTTAAATGAAGAGATGCTGAGGTATCACTTACAGAATGAATCTTACCAAAATATGTGAATGATATTTGTTCATGCTCATTATTTCACTTACTATATTTACTGTTGGGTGTATAACAAAGTTTACAAAATGCAGAATAATTAACCCTTTGTACGTGTATTCACAATATTTAGTGAAAAAGAGGGTGTGTGCATTTTCCTGTTCTTTCAATATACACATATTAGAATGGAAAATTCTAGCACATGTGCATACAGATGCGCATACAGGAGAAGTAAGAGAAAAACAATGAGAAAGCTCTGCATATCCCATATGATATATCATGCAGAAATCATCTTACATACCATCAATGGATTTGAAAAATCGAACACTTAAACAGTTTTTCTGTATTCTTTTCTTTTTTAAAAAAGGGCAAAACTTTCAATAAATATCTATGGCGGCTAAGTCTGTGTTTTCTGGCAGACTGCTGATAGATCACAGTTTTCTGAGGAAATTCTGAAGAAACTACAATCCGTCAGCAGTCTGCCAGAAAACACTGGCTTAGCCACCATAGATATTTATTTATTTATTTTTTGGAGAAAACAAACATGCAGTTCTTGTTCCTGTTTCAAGAACTATCTACTAATGATATTTTATTCCCATTATTTCCCTTAGAAACAGGAATATTAGTAGAGGAGGCTTGATAGTTTACTTAATCACTGTGGTTGTTATGTGCTATCAAGTTGCTTCCAATTCACGGCAACCCTCTGAATGAGCAATCTCCAAAGTGACCTGTCCTCAGCCACCCTGTTCAGCTCTGGTAGACTCAGACCTAATTTAGGTGACTAATGCAGTTTATTTCTAATGATTACTGTTGATCACTGATCTCCATGTCCACAGAGCCATGCATGTAAAAAACATTTTCCCTGAAACAATGTCCAACTTATGCAAAAAAAATGGAAGGTTTTGCATGTAATTTAAGGTAAAGGTAAAAGTTCTTCTTGACATTTAGTCCAGTCGTGTCCAGTTCTAGGGTGCAGTGCTCATCACCGTCTCCAAGCCGTAGAGCCAGCGTTTGTCCATAGACAGTTTCCATGGCCACGTGGTCAGTGCGACTAGACATAGAACACTGTTACCTTCCCAAAGAAGTGGTACCTATTTATCTACTCGCATTTACATGCTTTCAAACTGCTAGGTTGGCAGGAACTGGGACAAGCGATGGGAGTTCACTCCGTCACGTGGATTCAATCTTGCAATGACTGGTCTTCTGACCTTGCAGCACAGAGGCTTCTGCAGTTTAACCCGCAGTGCCACCACATCCCTGTAATTTAAGAGTGATGAGTAAATTTACCCTTAAATAAATTGACCCTAAAATAAGTGATAAAGTTTTCAACATTTGATTTCACCTGAATTTGATCCATCATTCTGAAGGAACAAATGAGCAGCACTTTGAATAGGGGGTTGGGACATAAGTGAAAGACACTTGCATTTATACAGTGCAATATCATTGTATCATTAGAGATCAGTGTTTCAACCTAAAAAAAATCAAAGGAAGAAGTTCATGCAACAGATTCAACAAAATCCATTAGGAAAACAGACAGCTGCATTAAACTGAGTCACACTGTTAGTCCAATTTTGTTGATGCTAACTGCCTGCATTAGCAACAAAAATATTATCATTTTTGTTGTAGTATGACAATCAAATGTTCAGAAAACATTTCTTGTATTTCTATTAAGGGAGATAATTAATCAGAGATTGCAGTCAATCTGGAGCACGGGTTTTCCAACACTGACTCACTAGACATTTTTGGTCCAGAAGTCCATTTATCCCTGGACAATGTGAAAAGTAAAGACCCACTCCACTTTTATACCTGTGCTTCTTTAAATGCTTCAAAAATTGTAATTTTTATTTCTATTCTTCCTTTTTTATGTTTTGCTTCTTTGTTGTTATATCCATCAGCAGATCTTCACTTTAGATTCCACTTTCCTTGTACAGTCATGCCCCGCTGGACGATTACCCCACTCTATGACGAATCCGCTTTACGTTGACATTTTTGTGATCGCAAAAGTGATCGCAAAACAATGTTTTGAATGGGGTTTTTTTGTTGTGCGATGATTGGTTCCCTGCTTCAGGAACCAATTTTTGCTTTACGATGATCAGCAAACAGCTGATCGTCAGTTTCAAAATGGCTGCCGACTGAAGAAAATCCCCCCCCCCCCCATTTTCTAGGATGGATTCCTCGCTTTACAGGCACTGAAAATGGCTGCTGTATGGAGGATCTTCGCTGGATGAGCAGGTATTCAGCCCATTGGAATGTACTGAACAGTTTTCAATGCGTTTCAATGGGTTTTTTATTTTGTTTGACGACGTTTTCGCTCTACAACGATTTCGCTGGAATGAATTAACGTTGTCAAGTGAGGCACCACTGTATACAAGTATGTACAAAGAGGCTGAAATCCAGTTGTTGCAACTATAGTTGACCTATTGAATCAGCTGTGATTTGTTGAGTCAGCTCCTTCATAAGTGATTTGTTGGGCCTACCCTAATTACAGCTTACTACTGGATTTTAGCAACTGTATAACTACAAGTGTAATCTTCAGTGTAGTCTTTGAATTCTATAAACTTACATGAGATAAATCAAGGTGATAGACAGATCTCCAGTTTCCAGGAAGGGTCTACCCACCCGTCCTCTCCAATATTTGTGATGGTGGTGCAGAGTTTGAGGATAGCAGAGGCGATTCTGGGCTTATAAGATCCATACTTGATCAGGTCCCCTCATAAAGAAACACTTGTTGAAGCCCTGAAAATTGTTTTTAAAGTAACAGAAGATAGGCAGCCATAGTTCTGTCCTTCCTTTCCACTCTGATAGAATTCAACCTAGCAGCAATTCAGAAATGTCAGTCTGCTTTGACCTCAGAACTCTCTAACACAGTGATGGGATCATAATGTCACCCCATAGTGTGTGAACAAATTTACAAGCTTCAAAAATGCATTGCCAATGAGACAAGTGAGTATATCAAATATCTGTCCTAAGTGTGGACGGATAGATGATCAGTCTATTTCTGATCTGTGTTAATTTCATATTCATTGAATCATAAGTCAATTCTAACGTTTTTCTACACCAGTCTGAAATCTGTGAAAGAAAAAGCAATGGAATCCGTCATTACAAAGCTTCCCCTTGCCTATAGTGGCTGAAATCCTGGTGCACGTGGAGTAGCATAAAGTTGCATCTGCTGATATTTGCAGGGAGAAATCCGCAAGCAGCCAGATTGCATGCCTGATTTTTCAATTGATTGTGCATCTGCAGAGTAGCTTGCTAGATAAGACTTTTCCCTTGGCATGAATTTCAGCTTTAAGTTACACAGGATTCACTACACTACAGGATTTCAGCTACTGTTTTACATTTTCCCTAATATATACAGTACAAGTTATCTGTAAGGTTGTGATTTTTTTTCTAACTCCACATAAAATTGTTCATATCTTGGCATACATTTTTCCTGCTCTGCAGGTTTACAAGCATCTTTTTCCTACTGACTGCTGCATCCTTGTATGCATTTTGTGTGCAGTTCTGCATATTTTAGTCATGCATATTTGCCTGTGTACAATACAAAAGAGGAAAAAAATTCTGACTTTCCCACCTGACCTTGAAAAGAAACTAAGAGACATGTGCACATTCATCACTAGACTCTTAGACTATTAACAGAATAAATTCATTACCAATCTCAGTTTATGTAGAATGTATGCCAGATTCCTAGTTATAATTTGCTCAACTCCATAGTCTATAGTGTTAAAGACCAGTGGTCCCCAACCTTGGGCCTCCAGATGTTCTTGGACTTCAACTCCCAGAAATCCTGGCTAGCAGAGGTGGTGGTGAAGGCTTCTGGGAGTTGTAGTTCAAGAACATCTGGAGGCCCAAGGTTGGGGACCACGGTTATAGACTACTTCTGTTGCACACATGCAAATGAGTGCAAGTGCAGTAGTGAGCACTGTACTCAATGCAGTTTTCTTTCTAAGAATGTCTCACATGAGGCAGTGGAAAGGACACTTGCTGAATCCCAGACATTGTATACTTTCTTTGTCATAGCACAGAACAAGAGAAAATCAGACTGGTGCCCTTCGTACAAGAGCTTCCTGAGTCTTCCAAGTTATTGGACCAGTGTATAAATTACAGTCTATAAATCACCCTGTTATAAGGAGCGGTGATAGAGGGAGTTTATCATTTTGTAGATTTCCCGTGTCTGTAACCCAAAGATGGGTGGACATATAGGTATTTTCCATTTCTTTTTTTAATTGTACATAGGGAGTTACACCTTTATGTCAGTGAGAGTCAATGGGACAAAGGCACAATACTATGTCACTCCTCAGCTCCTGAAATACTTCACCTTCTTTTGGAAAAAATGAATATGGACATCACCAGAATTCTTTTCTTCCTATTAGGCTTTAATCTGCTGGATAACTCAGTGGTTTATGTATCTGGATATGGAGCCTGAGGTTCAGAGTTCAGTTCCCCGCTGTGCCTCCTTAACAGTGGCTGCTTCTGATGATCCATAGAATCCCTTCCAGTTCTGCAGTTCTAACATGATGATGATGATCTCTCAGTATTAGACCAAAGTCCTTACATTTGTCTTCCAATTTGAAAATATCTCCCCCTGTTCCCTTAGGCAGCTGGCTATGGCACCTGTATGACCAGCTATTTTCCCACACAGTATTTTCTTTCTTAAGTATGAACGTTCACTGAAGCCCAGTTTCTCCTCTTTCTGCACAGAGGTGCTTTGCCTTTTCTGAGAGATTGTCACAGCCATCCCTCCTAGCCTCTACCTCTGACTAGTTCTTACTTGGTTCCCTAGCAGGCTGATCAAGTTCTGTAGCAAGCAGGTCCCACCTCCTCAGGCTTCACACTTAAATCATATGCTGTTAAAGCCAGTGGATCTCAGAATCTTACATCATTAGCCTCAGATCATGTCTTCTTTGCAAAGAGAAGGGAAAATAAAACATCTCATAATGAAGTCTAGAATACTGTTGAAGGACCTCTCCTCCCCATGGCATGTCCAGTTGGGCTTAGGTCCGCTATTCAAAACACAAATGAATTTATCACAAATGGTAGCACGATTTTCTGTTGCTAGGTATAAGGAGCCAGCTGTCTATTGCTGAGCCACAGTCAACCCCAGGCATACACACCTGACATTGCCAGCAGTGTACTATAAGGTTAGATATTTTGAAATATCACTTACAATCACTTTTGATCATGTTGAAGCACCTCTCCATAAATGTTTTTTAGAGTGACTTAGAATGGAATATTTGAAATGGACAACATGTGCTGCACCCAAGAATGTGAGCAGCATTAGGAACTGCAATCATTTAACACCAACGAAAAAGGATGAAGTGAGTTACCATCCATGAAAATGTATGCCAGGTAAAGATTGTGAGCCTTTAAGGTACTACTGAACTCTTTGGTGTTAACAGTTTTGGGTGAGCTCCAAATGAAACCTGTTTAGTTATTCACTCTCTGTCAGTTTCCCTTGAAAGTCAGGCCATTTTTAAAATATCACAATCCACAACCAGAGTAACTTAATAGGAATTTTCCTCCCAGAATCATCTTAAAAATGATCGAAGATATGGTAATTCTGCAAAATACACCTCGAGCAAAAGGATCTGGGGTGGATACACATGAAAAGGTCATGTGGGTGAACTTTGTGTCACTAGTATTCTCTGTATAAGTGGCTCATCAGTTGCTACTTAATTACATTCTAGAATGATTAGATTCTAATTGAAGCCATCAGGATCCTTTATAAATAATTCTTAAATGGGGCATCGCAATGGGCCACTGAACTAATTAGCCCTCCCTTGACTACAGAGGAGACTCTGCTGCTCCTTCTTTTCCTGCTTTACAGGGGATAGTAAATTGGCCACCCAAATGGCTGAGGAGATCTCCTACTTTCATTCATGCTTAATTAGTGTTTGTTGTCAGTCAAGACATGCAGAACTGCAAGGGAGCCTCTGAATATCTAGACAGCATGATCCATTTGTGTCTCCAATATTTATAGTATGTAACATAGCAAAGAAGATGTGGTCACACCATCACAGATGCCCACTAATGGTAACTTCTGACTGTGAAACAAGTATCAGGGCCATCCTCTCCCCTGTCAAATAGGGTCTGAATTCATGTTGTGTGCCTGCTTTCATAATTTTCTGTGTGTGACTTGCTTATTGTTTTGGTATGTGTGACATTTAAAATAAGGTTGTATCCTGTAGAACTGGAGAGGTGTGTCCAGGGACAGTGATGTTATTACCCTCAGACGCTGTCTCGTGTCAAGAAATAATGATCATACACTTACCAGCAGTTCAGCGTGTGCCACAGAATTTTGTTTGCTTACAGAATTTTGCTTTATATTATTTCCTCAGGGGAGTGTCATTCTAACCATATATCCTATCCCTGTAGATGGTTCCTTCATGAATTTCAGAACAGGAGGCTGATGTGCACATTGATCACATCTTAGCATAAACTGCTATTCATATAGTGCCAAATACCTTAGGGAAAGTTTTATATTCGAGCTTCTTATTGCAGTTTGTGTTTCTCTAGGAAAACAATATCCTCCCTCACCCATTGCATGAATTAAGCAACATGAAGGTGAGAAGCTTGCAATCACCCACCAAAGAGGGCCCTGCAGCAGTCATTGCATCCCTCTTTCAGCCTCTTTAAGTGGATGGAAATAAATGGAACAGTGTGAATATGTTCATGTTGGGGGATCATTATGCTGCATAAGACTTAGTGTTTTCTTCATCATGCACTGAACATACCTGAGGTTTTGTAAACCAGATTTTATCCACTTCCGCAAGGCTTCTAAGGACAAGATTACAATTGCCTCTGTGTGCAAAACGTTTCTACTTTATACTGTCCTTGCAGTAAATAACTACGCTTGCAGTATAACTTGAATGTCTGAATGGGATACATGAGGTTGATTATTTGTGCTTGAACTGAGTCCTGGCTCCAGAATGGGGAGCATACCTCTGTGAGGGTGCATGGTGTATGTGTGTGAGAGAGGAAGAGAGAATGCGGGAACAGGGAAGAACTGGCTCAAGAAAGGGGAAAGAGTTAATTTGCCTTGTTCAAGTACCAATCCACTACAGTCTCTGAAAAGAAAAACTTTATATACAAGGGCAGATTTACTCATAGGCACATGGTATATTTTGGATGGATCCAGGTGTGTGTCTTGATGAATAGAAGGACCAGCTGGTTGATTTGAGGTTTGAATCTCATACATCATTCCTCATGAGTGGTGACAATGGCTCACAGGGGCTTGGCGGTGTCAGCATACAGAGTATGCATAATTGCTATTGAGGTGTACAGAAACAGATAGAGGTGAAAATTCTCTTGTGTAGTTATGCTGGCATAACACAAATTGCATAAGTTAATAAATCACCAAATACATTATCTATTGCATGCTGAATCACGTGACGTAGTATGGGAGAGATAATGTCTATAGTATTTTCTTAATTTGAAGCAATTTGTAACTCCAAAAGTTACACCTTTTGCATTACACCAGTATAATTATGCAAGAGGGTTTTGATCATAGAAAGACAGATGAAAAGCTGGGCAACCTTTGTGACAGGTTGATTTTTCTTTTCATTCCTTTTTAAAATGTAAAGCTATAGCCTTATTGGTGTTCTGTTACATAAGGTGAGACTTCTAAGATACTTAAGACGTGGGACCAGGCATTGTTCTGCTGAATGAGGCAAAAAAGACACAACCGACAGCCAGATATCCAAGCCACTGAACTATCCAGCCACTTTAAATTTTGTTGGGGGTGGACTATCCTAAAAAGTGAACTAGCTGAATCTTTTTTATTTGAATGTTTTGTCATGACATAGTGTTTTTTGCAAGGGTGTTCCTGAGTGTAAGATCACTGCCCCCTTTGGCTAGACGAGTATATCTCCTCAATTTGATGAAATGTGAAGCTCCGTTTAATCAGGTTGAATAATCATCACTGAATGGCCTCCTGTGAACCTGGACAAATCCCTCTTCACTCAAACCTTGTGGCCCTTTGATGTTGGTCTGGTGAGTAGGAGCATTACCAATGTTCTTAAATGATGTTTCGGAGCACTTGCCAAAAGTGCTTTTTCCTTTATTGAGACTCAGACTCATTACGCCCTTTACCTCTTCCTGTCTGTTCTTTTGTTCAAAATATTGATACTCCCCTTGCAAAGAAAAAAAAATCTAGTGGTTAGCAGAGTGAAAGGTGTGGTGCAAATATGCTTTTAAAAAATTGTGCAGAGGCTTGTTTAGAATCTCAGCAGAGGTGAACTTTGCACATTACTCTTTTTCCCTCAAAGGAACAGCCCCCCCTCACTTTAAAACACATTCAATTCTTAAAACAAACAAACAAACAAAAACCTTTCCAGTTCATGAATGTGGGATATTGTTCTTCCTTAATCCATGATTCAAAATGCCCTGAAAGAGCCCAATATTGCTACACAATATTACCAGCAGAAAAAAAGCATACCAAGCTTTACATAGCAAAAGGGCAGCTTCAATGTTGACATGGCAGCAGTCAATATGGTCGACAATGTGGTCTGTTGTGCCCACTACCATTCACAAAGTGACACCACACAAGGTGAAATCCCAGAAGCTGATTTATTGGTGATACACGCACACCACCTGTCCATTCTGTCATATGAGGCAACCTTGCAACAGCATCCTATGGCTGTTTTCCATATCCATGAGCACAGCTGCTATCTACTCACTTTCAGGCACAAACTACAGACTTTAAACATTTTCTTATAAGAAAGGTTCTTTGACCATTTCTGCTCATGAGCATGCTGTTGGAAGCACCACTGACAGGATATTGCACCTGGATGGGCTTTAGTTTTGGATGTTTATAGTGCTGGGTTCCAATTAATTGGCATCCAGGGGGAAAGGGGACTGTCCTGAAGGTCACAAAACTGGAGTCTAAACCCATACATGCTTCTCTTTTCTATTTTTAGAATAGCAAGGACTGCTTCCATTTTGGAGAAGCCTCTTACTTATATTGTAGGCAGTGTCTTCTGGTTATGTGAACTAGCTAAAAAAAGAAAAATAATGGTGATACCGTTGGTGCTTTGAATTGTATTTTTAAACTTGGAATGAGGCTGGGGTTTTAATCTGTGATTCACCTATTTATGTGAATTTAGCTGGACATATTATATCTTTGCTTTTAATTCCATGATACCTATTTCTAAAAATATATATATTAAAATGCAATATTCTGAGTTAGGCATAAAAAGAAAAGGAATACACACAATAGTAGATCATTATCTGTTGGGACGCAGATTTTGAATAATAAATGATGCAGTCAAACTGTGATGGGCTATACAAAAAAAAAATTCTTTTCACATTCCAAGCTTACGGATTATAAAGTGAGGAAACCAGCTACAAAGAGGAGAGGGAAATGGCATACTGTTTTGATCATCATAAAGCGATCCAATTAATGCATTCCGCAAAGAACTAGGAACACCAATATCAGACAAAGCTGAACAACAATATCTTTCACTTGTCGGTTCACAAGGTGAAATTGACATGAAGTTTAGTGGAAATGCATAGCACCAGCTGCTGCTGCTGCTGCTTGAATTTTGCAAAGATAATAGATTGTGTTGAGTTTTGCAAATATAATAGGTTGTGCTGATAAAGGTGACACACATTTCTGACTGCCAACTTCAGCAGAGTGGCGCTAGGTGACCTTGGCTTACAATGGTCCTTTCCTGTTGTTGTTGTTGTTGTTGCTGCTGCTGCTGCTGCTGCTGCTGCTGCTGCTGTTTGAAAGATTTTCCAATTTAAAGAACTGCACTACTTAGGTTTTTGTCTTCGAAGTTGCATTAACATTCTAGGCACCGGAGTTAATTCACAAATGCCAGATCTCAAACTCTCCAGGCTTGAAGTGATACTTTGGACTAAATTCTCTTCTCACATTTCAGCAGATTGATCCCCTGCCACAAGGGCACCATATACCAGAGGAGATGATTTGCATGAATTGTCTTATGATGAGAAAGTTGAGAGAACCATTATAACTCAATACTGTCAATTCTGGTTAACAGGCAGGACAGTCTCAGCCAAAAGTCTTTCAGCTTTCCTGCTGAACATCATTTAGCTAGAAATGACAAGTAGTCTCCCGTTTGTTTGTTTCTGCAAAAGCCAAATACAAGGAGAGAATATAGGCAGAATAATCACTCAGACATCTGAATCTCTGTTATTAATGTGTTTTTAAAGTGTTGTCAAAAAAAGAAGTCACTGATCTTGTCTTCTGTATCATCAAGTTGGAACCAACATGCTGCAATTCTAATACTGTTTTCAAGGTGTATATCTAAGGACTGGTTTTACAGTGCCACCCATTCCCTTATGAATTTCAGTGATCAAGCAAGAATTTGAATCCAGGTCTCCGTGTTCCTAGTCCTAGTAGTGAAGGTAATATCTCATCATGTCCCAAGTGAAGCCATGTATTTATTGGCTGAATGGTTACACTTAAGCTCTATAAGTCCTAAAAGCAGATCAGATTTCTAGTGAATTCTGCCCATATTTGTTTGCTCCTTTGGCTCAAACACTTTATTATATCCTGTCATGCTTTAAAATATAGACATTGATTTGCCCCACGGTACTTAGCAAGGACTCTTGAGAGCTATCATGGCTGTCCCAGAACAGCTTCGCATATGGATAAAGAAGCTTCAAAAGTTTCATTACATTAGCATTGTTTGTAAATTTTGTTAAAAAGCAAAATGAAATGTTAAGCACCTTGGAAGGTATTTACTTATTTATACTCTTAGTAGCATACTCCAGAACAAACAGATTCGACTAGTTTTTAACATAAAAATAATAAACATTTGTAACAACCATCACTAGTTATGACATAATGGAACATAAATTTGAGAAACAGACAGCGGTGAGAACCCTACTGGCACACAGCCTTAGACAAAAGGAGCAGTGTCAACAGGATTCTGGCCTTTGTTAAACTATTTTATACCATTTATAAAATAAATGGCATAAACAGCTTTAGCCCAGGCTATTTGAAGGATCGTTATCACCCCCATTAGAGTCTTCTCAGATCTTCTTTTAAGATCTTCTGGGGAGACCCATCTCTTAGTTCCACCACCTTCCCAAGCTCATGGTGAGGACACAAGAGAAGGCCTTCTCAGTGGATGCTCCAAGGCATTTAAATACATTGCCCCAAGAAGCCAGGTTGGCCCCCAATCCCTTTTGTCCTTTCATCAGCAAGTAAGGGCCTCCCTCTTGAGGCAGGCTTTTAAGCAGCAAATTATCTCAGGAATGCTAGGTTTCAATTTCCAGGTTTTTAAATCTGCAGTAGTTGAACATGCCCTAAAACAAACTGGACATGAAATTCTATTTCAAAATACCGAAATACTGGACAACACCAGCAATTATTACGTCAGACTGCACAGGGAACCCATTGAAATCCACAAGCACCAGCAGAACTTCAACAAAAAAGAGGAAAGTTTGAAACTCAACAAAACTTGGCTCCCAGCTCTCAAAAATACAGTGTGCAAAAGGTCAACAAACTCTACCCAGCCACAAGGACTGGGGATCACTACACACAAAACACCAGCTAATGACACCCATCAACCACAGTGACAATAATCTTTCCTTCATATCACAACAATACACCCACAACAAGACACACTAATCAGAAAAAGACAAAAGCCCATCTCACAGCCATAAATACTCCACTCCCAAGCCAACTACACCAGAGCACAGAGTACTGTCCTATGAAGATGCTGGCCACAGAGACTGGCGAAACGTTAGGAAGAACAAACTTCAAAACACAGCCAAAGAGCCCGAAAAACCCACAACAACCATTTTTAAATGTTCTTGAATTGTTTTTAAACTTGATCTTTACAATTGTAATATATGTTTATTTGTTTTTCTAATATGATATTTATATAGTGTTTTTAAAGCTGTTGTTTTATCTGTTGTAGGCTTCTTGGATCCCCTATCAGAAAGAAAGTGGCATAAAAATAATATAAACAAATAAATAATAAATACAGGAGGAACATAATAAGATAGGGAATCGTATATATTCTAAACTGCCTTACACATATGTGGGGTGCATTTCTCAAGATTGCCACAGGCCATTTTAAAAGTAGAATCAGCTTATGCATGTTTATTCTGAAAATGCGTCACCTGAATTCAGAGCAAGCAAGAGAGGAGTGCAGAATTAAATGCTGAGATCACTGACAGCAGTATTAACAATGTGTTTTTAAAAGCCAATTCTCACATTCTTAGGTACAACATCTTATGTTAGCTTAATTCCATTTAACTCCTTTCTATAGGGCATATCCTGTTTCCCATTAACATGGATATTTCACAGAAAATAGCAATTTTGATACTGGAAATTATAAAATACATACTATTTACTGCAGATTCACTGCTAGTCATACTCAACATAGCTCATGAGAAAGCAAATGCGTTTTATGCAGTGTTGTCAGGAATGGTTAATCAATCCTGACTAAGTGGCCTGTCCACTATTCTATCTGCAATATGTCATGATTAACATGGTGCAGATGTTTGAAACATCTGGACAAAATGTCACCTGCCAAGGCAGAATGCAAGATTACCAGCCCAGCTTTTTAGAATTCCAGGAGTTACCTTTCAGGACTGCCATTATACAAAACACATGACCAGCATTCTTACCTTTTGCATTTGAGGTGATTCTCTTTCGTTTTGGATCATGTGCTTCCATGAAAAAACAATTTCCCTTTTTTAAGATACTGCAATAAATAAATGTAATAGCAAAACTTGTCCTAGTTCACATAGCTTTCCAATGTAAAATAAAAAACAAAAAGTTTCCAATTGCATTAATATTCAATAATCTCTAGATCACAGTTCAAATCCACTGTTTAAATTTAGGCTATATTTTTGCTGTTTACATGGTATTTAGTTTTGTGTCATTTGTTTTAACTGTCTGTAAACTGCCCAGAATAGTGCTCCAGCACTAATGGGGTAGTATATAAATCAAAGTAATAAATAAAATAAATAAATAAAATGCATTTTGAGGGAAATTTCCTTGACCGTGAGAATAATTTTCAGCTCACAATGTAAACTAGGACAGTTCAATATTATGTGAAATGTACACTTATTTTACATTGTTCAATTTTCACTTCCAGTTTCTGAACTAAGTGCTCAGAGGAGGAGCTATTGGCCAGAATCCTGTACTGTGGTGGAAGGCAGACAATCTAACTTGCTGTTGTGTCTTACTGCTAATCAAGGAAACCCTACTCAGATTTTTGGGTATGTATCAACTTAATGAACTGGCATGTGCCCAAAAATCCAAGAAAAATTTCCTTAATTAGCAGCATTGTGAGTTATGTCATTTGCCTTGACCTGGTATAACCTACGCAATAGGATATTAGCCATTGTGTTGGTGCCATATATTGTATATGATAAACTGTATTGTGAAATAGGCCTGAATTTTGAAAAGCAAACAAAAAACCAAAACTGTATACTTCACATATACCCCAAGGACATATGTAAATGTGATCTTTACAAAAGCAAATAATGCATGCCTGATTATTGGAAAAATGAAAACCTTCAATCATTTTTTTGGGGATGAGGAGGGATCATTGCCTCAGGAATAACAAAATAAGACAACCAATGTTTTAAAAATGAAGTACTAGTACGCTGATAAATGTGAATACTATTCAGAATTCAAGGTACCACCATGAATGTTGTACATACAATTGAAGGAAGTGTTGCATAGCTGTCTAAGAAATATGACTAGTTGACCATCACTAGTAAACAGCTGCCAATTGCAAAGATGTGCTACATTTAAACAGTCACATGGGCAAGCCTTTCGCCACTGTGATATATGACAGAGAATGATGTGGTGATCTTCTGCAGGAAATTTGTAGAGAGTTCCTCTGTACATATATTCAACACTCCCTCTAATATTCTGCTAGTGCTGTGGTGGGGGGAGTGCCCTGTATACACAGGGCTACAGCTGCAACTGGAAGCAAATGACTGGCTTAGCTGGGTAGCACTGAGGCAGCTGTCCCTGCACATCTGTGTAGCTTAGAGGGAACATTGCATATTCTATGTTAAGAGCAGTTATTCTATGTTAATTACAGATCAAGAGGAGAAAAATGGCAGCAATAAGAGTGAAGAAAATAAGCTACAGTATGCACACGTATGTCAAAGCTTCTGGTGGCAGGTATACTATAGCCTATGTTGTTGTTGTTGTTGTTGTGTAGTCATTCAGTCATGTCCGACTTTTCATGATCTCATGGACCAGAGCACGCCATGCCCTCCTGTCTTCCACTGCCTCCTGAATTCGGTCAAATTCATGTTGGTAGCTTCGATGACACTGTCCAACCATCTCATCCTCTATCATCCCCTTCTCCTCCTGCCTTCACACTTTCCTAACATCAGGGGCTTTTCCAGGGAGTCTTCTCTTCTCATGACAGATTTATAATAATACAGGGTAAAATGGGTTTGGAAGAATATACTTTGGTCAATGTCTATGCACCTAATAATAAACAGGGAGATTTTCGTGATACAGTTATTAAAGAAATGGAGAAGGTAAAGAAGGGCTATGTTATTATGGCAAGAAATTTCAATATGGTTATGGATAAGATGGATAAAACTTTTTATGATCAGAATGATGTTCATCAAAGAAATACAATATTGAGCAAGAAGGTAAGAAACAACCAATTGAAGGATATTTGGAGGGAAATGAAAGGTGATGAAAGAAGATATATGTACTTTTCAGCAGTACATAATAGTTACTCTAGAATAGATTTTATATTCACACCTCAAGATTTAATTTCTAAGATACTGAAATTAACTCCATAAAAATAACAGATCATGCTCTGATGTCAATGGAGATTTAAAGTTAACAGGATTATAAAGACTCTAAAAGGTGGTGAATGGATATTAATTATTTTTCAGAAAAGAAAGAAAGAATGGTTAGAATTATGGACAGTAAATGAAGCAGGAGATATGAAATTAGGTCTGTTGTGGGACAAAATCAAAGTAATTTCGAGAGGAATAACAATAAGGGAATCCTATAAAATGAAAAAAAAATTAAGGAGAAAAACATGAAGAAATTGGAAGTTGTTTTCCAAACTTGAGAAATTTGGAAAACAAGGGTTTTTTTAGAAAGAGATAGAAGGTTATTAGTAGAAATCCAGGCTAAGATAAAGGAACCAGAAAACTTAGAAACAGAAAAAGTCCAGAGGTATTTGATGTATATAAAGAGGCATTTTTTAAATTTAGCAACAAAAATCAAAATTATTAGATAGAATGTGTAAAAATAGAAGATTAAAAATACATTTGGGGTAATTAAATATAAAACAAGTAAGAGCTGTAATATAATGAAAGATAACTGAAGATTTTTCTAGAATTTTATCAGAAATTATATAAAGGAAATAATGTACTGAAAGTTAGTTAGTTAGGCATCCTTCAGTCTCGAAAGACTATGGTGACGTGCTCTGTATGGAGGACTTGGAACAGCGTCTAGTGTGGCTGAAGAGGCCAATACGAGAGTGACAATCTCTTCCACACTGAAGACAAATCCAATCTATCCCCTGTCCAGCTCCCTTGTTTTGCTGCTTTTGTGACTTCCTCTTTGCCTCAGCCTGCTGAACAAGGGTCTCTTCAAATTGGGAGAGGCCATGATGCAACGCCTGCCTTCAGGCTGAACGCTCAGATGTCAGTGTTTCCCATCTGCTGAAGTCCATTCCTAAGGCCTTCAGATCCCACTTGCAGATGTCCTTGTATCACAGCTGTGGTCTCCCTCTGGGGCACTTTCCCTGCACTAATTCTCCATACAGGAGATCTTTTGGAATCCAACCATCAGCCATTCTCACAGGTTAATGTTGGTAAGAGTAAAGGATATTTTTTTAAAAAAATCAGTTTAAGGTGGTATATGAGTCCGATGAAATTGAATATAATAAATTCAGATTAGTCTAAAGCTTGTTGGAAATGTGATGAAGAAATTGGCACGTATTATCATATGTGGTGGGAGTGTAAATGAGAAGATTGGTATAATGAGTTATGGGACATTGCATTAAATGATGAATTAACTACTGAACTTAAGATGAAAAGATGGGAAATAAGTTCAAAATTTTTAATGCTATTTGGGGTAGATTTGTTGAATTTGTATTAGTGAAAGGAAAGGGGAAAGTCTCTAAACAACAATCAATACAATTTTGTAAAGGAAGATCGTATTAAAAGTATTGTTCTAAGGTGTCCTTTGGGTATGGGGCAGCACTGTGGTTTAGATTGTGCAGTAAGTATTTTGCACTTTTGTATCTATTTTTGTTCTGAAAAATATTTTTTTTAAAAAAAATTGAACTCCCTTCTGTGGAAGTGCGATCCCCCCCTACCCCCCCCCCACACACACATTGAGCTTTAGGAAGCAAGTTAGTTTAAAGAGCAACCTGGCTCTTTACCCAGGACTTTGAAAATCTCACCCCTTTCTAATCTTGAAGCAACTTAGTGGCTGTCCTAGGGTTCACCATCTTGAGTTTTGTAATGTTTGTTCAATTGGGAGGTTTTAGAATGGTTTTTTGCTTTTGTATGTTTATTGTTTCAATTTTGCCTGTTTATTTATGTTATTTCCTTGGAAACTGCACAGTCATTCCACTCGATGGGTGAGGCATAAGTTCAATAAAAAATACATACCTCTAGTATCAGGTCTCGGAGCTGTATTCTTCTGTATATCAGTTGCTGAAGAATATACATGAAGAACTGCAGTTCTGATACCAGGCTCTAGATTAGTAACTGATTGGTCATTATGTAAATGGAACATTTGATGAAATGGAGCTTTGGTCTGATTCAGCATCACTTTTCTTAGGTTCTTTGTTCTTACTAGCTGTTTGAGTTCATGCTCTAAATATTAGCATTGATAAGGAGCAGAGCCTTTCAGTGGAATTCAATATTAATCCTACCTAGAACAAATTCATTGAAATCAATGGCCCATTTGTTTCAGGAGAATGAATACAAGGTAATGTTAATGTTAATTATATACAGTACTAGTCCTGAAGATCTTGGATGTCGTTCCATTTGAGCTGAAGGTATATTTTGTTTCTACAGAATTTTGATTGCTTTTGTGTGCAAAGAAGAAAAAACTCTTAAAATAGAAAATAATACATATTTATAAACCATATACCTTAAGATTGGACTGTTTTTCAGCTTTCACTTAATAGCATTCCCCCCCCCCCCCTTCTTGATCAGTGGGAATCTGTCTATCATCTGTCTATACCAGTGGAAAGTTTGTAAGTGGAAAGTAAATATCTTTTATTAGAACATTTTTTTGGAAGAAACTAAGTTTTTCACTTGGTTTTCTAGGTCTTTAAGGACTATTGAAATGTCTCATTTTAAATCACATGGATATTATTCTGTTAGCTGATATGAATGCAAGTGGAAAATGTAATATTTTTTGGTGGCTGGTTTCATCATGTTCTGCTGTATAGAAACTGTGGGAGTGTGTCATTTCTAGACATGTTTACAGCATCTTTGAAACATGAAGATAATCTTAAGGAGAAGAAAGATATACTTGCAGAGTGCACTAGCCATATTTTAACTCCTCCATTTTAGAGGAAGAGAGATAATAGCAATAAAGGCCTTAAAGCATTAGTTCTCAAAATATGCACATATTTTCCACACCTGTATCCATATTTTACCGGGCCTAAGAAACAACAGCAGCAACAACAAAAGGCTGCATTCTAAACTGCATGTGTGTTCTGAAGCATTGGAAAATCTCATGAATAACATACAGTGTTGCTGTTGGTTTTGGCCTGGATAATATGGGTCTCCTGGTGATTGACTTGCAGGAAGGAGTCTAGGAGTAGCTTGGCCTCAGTAGTATTCTGTACTACTTGTTCATTCAGAAAGAGATACAAGAGGCTTGCAGAGATCAGGAGAAAGGAAACAAGATTCATGATAGTTCATTGCTATAGTAACACTTTGCAGTCCCTAAAGCCCTTTATATTCATATTAAGGAGGAGGGAAGGAAAGGATGCCAAGCCAAAAACATGGGCAGGGCTGCCAGTCCACATTTTGCTGCCACATCCATCCTAGAAACTGTTTTTGGCCATTCAGAGGGTGTTATGTTAAATACAATGTGACTTATCTTTTGATCTCTATAATGTATTTCTCACCCAATAATTATGGGGGGGGTGATAGGGATGTCCCCTCTCCCTCCTAATGAAGACACAAGGCAGTACCAGCAATTAATAAGGGGTGACAATTTTATATAATACATAGGCATCTACAGTGAGCAAAAGGATATTGGCAATAGCCTGTACCAGCCAAACACTATGGTTGCTTTGTCCAAGATGAGAGATCTCCCCCATGGGAAACTACTCCTTTAGAATGGCACCTTCACTGTAACTCAAAGCACTGGGTGAATCCTTGAACTGATTTTCACAGCTTACCTTAAATGTGTGCCAAGGACATTATTTCATTTGGCAATTGATTTGGTGCTGAGAAAAGACCTTTTGGTGAGGGATGCTGTACTTCCTCTGACCCTTTCCTATCCTCCAGGTTATGCAGTCCAGCACCAGGGCAGACTGGAGGGGTGGGGGGAGTTGCCATTATCTATAGAAAATCTCTAGAGGTTACCAGGCGCTCCTCGGTCATGAAGCCAGGTTTGGAGGCCCTTCATGTGCGGATTGGGGCCAGAGATGGTATTGGGATCTTGCTGGGTTACCGCGCTTCCCGCGACCCAGCCAGGTACCTACCGGAGCTGGCGGACTTCTTCTCCACAGCACTGTTGGAGTACCCAAGACTTTTGGTCCTGGGTGACTTCAATATTCATGCAGAGGCGGAGGTATCCGGTCCAGCTCTTGAGTTCATGGAAGCCATGGCTTCCTTGAATTTATCCCAACATGTCAGCAGTCCCACACACATGGGTGGCCATATGCTTGACCTGTTTTTTTTCCACCGAGTGTAGTGAGCGTGGTCTGATGGTGACTGACCTTGTGTCAGTCCCCTTGTCATGGTCAGACCACCACCTAATAAAATGTAACCTCGCAATGGCGCTTCCTCCCTGCAGGGAGCATGGGCCTATTTTGATGATCCGCCCTCAAAGGTTACTGGATCCAATGAGATTCCAGGATACCATGAGAGGGATTCCAGCAGTATTGTCTGGCGCTCCTGTTGAAGCTCTGGTTGATGGCCGTACACACGATCGCTCCCAAACGCCCTCTCAGAAGCAGAGCTCGGCCAGGAACCCGGTATAATCAGGATCTACGAGCAATGAAGCAAATAAGGAGATGGCTAGAGTGCACCTGGAGAAAGAAACCGACGGATTATAATAAGATAGTTGTCAGGATCGCAACTAACAGTTACCTAGCCAAGGTAAAGGCTGCTAGAAGATCTTACATCACTGACCGGATAAGCGAAGCTTCCAAACAGCAGGCAGAACTTTTCCATATTGTTCGCGATCTATCTGGAATTGGTCTGGGTGAAGGGCCTCCCACTAGCATCTCACCTGACCAATTTGTGGCATTTTTAAAATCTAAAGTGGAGGTCATCCGCCATGACCTTTCTCCTTTGTTAAATACAATGGATCTAGCAGAGATGTCCAGCGCTCCGTCCTGCCCAGTAATTCTCGACTCCTTTCAGCCTGAGACACCAGATTTGGTGGACAAGGCACTTGATCGCTGTCGGGCCTCCACCTCTTCTCTCGACCCTTGCCTGGGCTGGCTAATCAAAGCAGCCAGGGCTGTAACAAGTGAATGGGCCACCACAATAATTAATGAGTGTCAAGGAGACACTCATTAGGCCCATTAGGAAGAAACTAAATTTAGTGGCGGACGACATTGGAAATTATAGGCCTGTTGCCAATGTTTCTTTCCTCTGCAAGGTGGTTGAGAGGGTGGTGGTAGATCAGCTTCAGGCACTTTTGGAAGAAACCAACGCCCTGGACCCATTCCAGTCAGGCTTCAGGCTGTGCTATGGTACAGAGACGGCACTGATCATACTGTTGGATGACCTGTTGAGGGAGGCTGATGGGGGCAATATGTCCTTGTTGGTCCTCCTTGACATCTCGGCAGCCTTTGATACCGTCGACCACAGTATCCTCCTGGGGAGGCTCTCTGAGTTGGGAATTGGTGGCCTGGAGCTTGCCTGGCTCCATTCCTTCTTGGAGGACCGTCCCCAGAGAGTACAGCTTGGGGAGAGGGTTTCGGCCCTGTGGAGCCTCAATTGTGGGGTCCTGCAGGGATCAATAATCTCTCCAATGCTGTTTAGCATCTATATGAGGCCGCTGGGTGGGGTCATCAGGGGGTGTGGGGCATCGTGTCACCAGTATGCTGATGACACACAGCTCTACATCTCCTTTTCACCTACCTCAGTGGATGCTGTCCTGTCCCTCCAGCGCTGCCTGGAGACTGTACTGGAATGGATGCAGTCGAATGCGTTGAGGCTGAACCTGGACAAGAAGGAGATCTTGAGGGTGGGTGCCCCTTCCATCAGCGGCATAGGTGACTCCCTCTCTTTTGGGGCATCGATCCTTGCCACAAAGAGTGAGGTCCGCAGCTTGGGGATACACCTGGACCCGACGCTTTCCATAGAAACCCAGGTGGCATCCATGGTCCGTTCTGCCTACTTCCATCTATGGCGGATTGCCCAGCTGTGACCATATCTTGATGGGGCCCCCTCACTACTCTAGTCCATGCGCTCGTAATCTCAAGATTAGACCATTGTAATGCACTCATTGTGGGGCTGCCTTTAAGGTTGACGCAGAAACTCCAAGGGGTCCAGAATGCGGCAGCCAGGCTTCTAAGTGGGGTGAGAAAATATCAGCATATCTCCCCCACTCTGGCTGCCTTGCACTGTTTGCCCATTCATTTCCGCATTGACTTTAAAGTGTTTATGATTACTTATAAAGCCCTAAACAGTTTGGGACCTCAATATTTGGCAGATCGCCTTCTCCCACCTAGATCTACCCGAATCACCGGTTATAGCCAGCAGGGACAGGTGAGGGGCCTGACGCCAAGGAAGGCCCAGAAGGAAAAAACAAGGAACTGGGCCTTCGTGGCGGTGGCCCCTTGGCTATGGAACACTCTTCCAACCGAAATTCGGCTGGCACCCTCGCTGGGTGTTTTCAAAAGCCAGCTAAAAACTTGGCTACGTATTTAAACAGGCCTTCCCTCCAGTCAATTAAGTGATTTCTATTCCTAGTTTCTTCTTTCTTTTCCTTCATGCTATGCATCTTGGCAATGTCTTGGTCGGAAATCCACTGTTTAAATTGTAAATGTAATTGTAATTATAATTGTAAATACTGAAAAAAAAATTATGATTTTATATGTATATATTAATGTGTTTTAACTGTAAGCCGCCCCGAGTAGACATTGTCTAGAGGGGTGGGGTAAAAATCCAATAAATAAATAAATAAATAAATAAATAAATAAATAAATAAATAAATAAATAAATAAATAAATAAATAAGTAAGAAAAATCTGTTTATGAGTTGCTGTAATGTCATAATGCATGTAATTGCTGCTACATATAGTTTGCCACGCTTTCAACTGCATTTGTTTTCTAAGTATTTTGAAAATTGTCTTCAATCCCATACTGCTAAGTCAATTTGGTTAATTTACCTTGGATGATGAATGGCAGAACATTTTTGAGGTCCTTCAATTCATGTTATGTTGTTACATGTTATCAAATCAAAACTGACTGGCAGTGGCCCTAGTAGGACTTTCAAGATTAAGTAAGATATTTAGTCCTAGTCCATCATATTTAGTCCATTAGCTCATCCATTCACTTCACCAGACTGGGGTGGTTTAGTAGATAGGGTCACCATTATTTATTTATTTATTTATTTATTTATTTGTTTGTTTGTTTGTTTGTTTGTTTGTTTGTTTGTTTGTTTGTTTGTTTTGTTTGTTTGTTTGTTTGTTTGTTTGTTTGTTTGTTTGTTTGTTTTTTTGTTTGTTTAGTAAACTACCCCATTAGTATGAAAACACTACTCTGGGCAGTTTACAATTAACTAAAACAATAAATATGAATAAAAACAACAAAATAATTTGGAGGCACTTTGATGGCACATGACAATTTCTCACTTCACCTAGATAAGATACAACAGTTAATTAATTAAACATGGTAGCTGGTTTCATCATGATCTGCTGTATAGAAACTGTGGGAGTTTTAAAGTAGTTTAGTTGCCTAGTTTTGGCACTGGGTAGGAATTTCTCCAGTGTCATGTTGTTGCAACCCTTTTCCCCCTACTTCTTATTGCATATGGTGCTCAGGTGGTTTCTTATTAAATCTCAGTTGGCTTTCACCCCATTGTAATTTGACTAATTTGGGTATAATTCATTTTTGTTACACATAATTTGGTTGATTGGTTTTTAAGGTCTTTCGGTGTTCTGACTTGTCTCTTAATCTAATTAATCTAATTAACTGGCTGTGTTTCTCAGCACCTCTGGTCGCATAGTGCAGAGGGGAGGCTTAAAATGTTGGGGTTAGCAAGCACCTCAATGTTTTGTGCTTGCAGGATTCACTTAGCAGATCCACAGTAAGCTGCAGAGGAGCTGGGACATCACCTGTGACTTGAGGGTCAAAAGGTTGGACATGCCTTTGCATTCAAGCTTTTCCTCAATCTGCCTTACAATCAGGGTTATGCACCTTATGATGATCTGGACCCAGGATTTCCTGTTTCTTCATTCAAATGCAAATACTGTACTGCTTATGCTTAGCTTAGCCAAAATCCTCATTCTATGTGATTGAACCTAATAAAGTGTTTCTGTTTCAAACCAATAACTGTCTTAAGCATATTTCATCTTTATTGAAGGGCACAGATGGGTACATTTTCATAATGTTTTTATTTAGAGAACATCCACATATTTGGAAACTACACACAAAGTGATTCTGCGACCTCAGCAAGAGGCCTCAGTGCTCAAATTTCTGATATGAACCTCATGAATCATGCATTTAATATTTGAAAGAAAAGGTTGGATGGATACAGAAGGTATCTATAGAACACAGGGCCAGTTGGATATCAAATGCATGGTTCTATCCGATAGAATCATGGGACATGAAGTTTGGTGAGGCATTTAGACATTTCTACTAGAGACTTCTAATGTACCAAAGCAGAGAATTCTAAGGATCTGACCAAATTGCAAAGCTGGTGTAGAATTACAGTGGAGATGCAAGCACCCCGCTGCTGTCTCCAGGTGTTCCTATTGAATGAATTACACCAGCTTTGCAATTTGGTCAGATCCCTAGAATTCTCTGCTTTGGTACATTCAATAGGAACATCTGGAGACAGCAGCGGGGTGTTTGCATCTCCACTGTAATTCCCAAGAGAGTAGACTGCCAAGACCACCAGAGTGCATGTTATGACTCCTGCAACCTAATCTTGGCCAAATAGTGTGGTCCCACACAGGAGGGACTGACAAACCACTCCTGAGTAATTTATACCTTGAAAATTGTGAGAGGGTCACAATGTATTGAAATCAATTTAACAGCATAGTGTTGTTATTGTTACTGTTGTGCTATACTGTTGTTTTAGCCAAATTACAAATCACAGAGCATTCCCCTGATCTACAGCACCAGAATTTCCCAGCAGAAGAGTCTAAGTGGTTCACCAAAATGCAAATCTCAGGATTCTATAGGGTGAAGCCATGATAGTCAACGTGATATCAAATGTCTAAAAAATGACTTCATATGCCAATTTCCCTTTTCATGGAGGAACCCTAAATATATATGTTCATAATACACAGTTTCTTCTCATAACTGTAGGATGTGTTAATATGAAGAGGTATATCTCTCAGGTACAATTGCCTCCATACGTAAAGGTTATCTATGGAATGTCCTCAGTACTCTTAGTGAATGTGTGTTCTTGCTGGGTGACTACAGTAAGCCCTAACAGATCTTTGGATAATGAATAGATATTTCCCAGGAATCTCTGCTGTAATGTGGAACTCTGGCAGATGTGCAGAAACACTTTGCTGATCAGTCAGTGAAGAAATGTTTCCCTAGAGGTAGTCAGTTTGAGAGACCAATACTCTGTCATATGAATGTTCATGTTTTTTTAATGGCACAGTCACACAGTCACATTTTGAAATCTTCACCTTAATTAATTTGGAATATCTGGCTTAGTACTAATGATTACTAATGTTAATTATTATTCAAACTTTTAATACGGATTCACCAAAAAGTGTTTTTAGAAAATATTCCTTTAGCAGTTTCATACCAGGTGGCTGAAATACTTGAAAAGCATCTATGCATTTGGGATATTTGATTACGACAGATTCCAAAATAAATTTGATAGACAAGTCTTCTGTTTTTTCATCCAGTTTTCAGAATACGGTTCACTATTGTTTTGCCTTTGGAATCCTTATATAATCGTAAGGATAAAATACTGGCAGCATCATAATATACTTATTAACTGACATACTATGAATTCTCCTTGCATATTTAGATCAAAGGTTTGCACAAGGACTGTTGAAGCAAATGGAACATGTTTTCAGAAAATTGCTTCCCATGGCTAAATACGAATATCAGAATTAGCCTTGAACTTAAAGGTTGAAATGTATTTTTGAAGTGTAAACATCCAGTTACTACTAACAGATATTTTTCCCTAAGACACTGAGATATGAATGATGGGAGATGGCTAGAAATGGAAGCTGGTATATCTCCTCAAGAGGACCCAAGGCAGCTTACAATATTAGAACAGTAATAAAAGCTTCAAAATATAAATTATTACAGTATTAAAACTAATTGAACAGATAATTCTTCAAGATGGTGCCAGTGGCAGGCGGCTAGCATTTTCTCCGCCTCACCGGTTTGCTTTCTTCTTTTTTCTCTACCCACTCTATTTTTCTTTACCCACTCCATTTTTCTTTTTTCTCCTGATCTGCCTTCCTCTCTTACCTGTTGCAATGCGCTGGGAGTGTCTGAAAACAGCTTGAGTCCTGGGTTGCTGTCCTGAAATATGAGCTTGCAGAGTGGGCGGTAGGACGAACATGGGTGGAGTTGGAGCTCAGAATGCGGAGCCTGCGGTGGCTTTTCAGCGGAGCTGGGCAGCTCCTCGCTCGACCCCGGTGGACATCATTGGGGAGAGGATCCAGGGGCTGGAGACCGATGAGTTCCCCCCTGACAGAGTAAGCCCTGAACGAGCGCCTGGAACCAGAGCCTGGAGCGGAGATCGCTGGGTCTTCCACGGCTGTCTGTGGGCATCTGTGAGGCCCTAGGAGCGTCAGGACGCTGGCGAGGTGGAGCAGTTTGTCCCAGGCTTTGGAGGAAACGCTTTGGTTAAAGAGCTGAGGCAGCCGAGAGGAAGAGAGAGCTACCTGTCGTGGGTCTCAGCTGCCAGGTCCAGTAAATCACCATGTTGGGTGCTCGGGTGGTAATATCTTCCCCAGGACCTGTTCTCTCCTAGGACTAACAGCAATGACTCTTTAGCTAGTTCCCAAGGGCAAATGGCAGTGATAGTGCCACTCTCAGTTTGGATTTTGGTGCTCTTGATGTTTCCTGTGTCCATTACTGAGATCTTTGTGACCTGCCCTGTTAGTAAGACTTACACTTCAGTATTATTACTACTAACATCAACATTAATAATATCAAGTTTAACAATATTCAAGAGGACAAGGTTATGTGGCAGAGGAAGACAGATCAGGACTATATGTGGGGGATAAACACTTGTGGCTCTCTTTAAAAATATCGATCAATCGATCGATCGATAGATAGGGACCTATTTCTATGGTACACCCTTGAAGGCTACTGGATCCTGTAGGATTCCAGGATGCCATGAAAGGAGTTACAGCTGACCTGGTTGGCACTCCTGTCAAGGCTCTGGTTAATGGCTGGTTTACTGCCACCACCAGGGCTGTAGACATGATCACGCCTAAATGCCCTCTCCAATGCAGAGCTCGGCCTGTGCCTGGTTTAACCAGGACCTTCAAGTGATGAAGCAGCTTAGGAGAAGGCTAGAGTGCAAGTGGAGGAAGAACCCAATGGATTATAATTGGATAGCTGTCAGGATCGCAACTAACCTCTACCTGACTAAGGTAAAGGCTGCTAGCCGTGCATACTTCGCTAACCGGATAAGCGAAGCTTCAAATCCACAGGCGGAGTTATTCCATATAATGAGCGACCAGTTTGCAGCATTTTAAACTAAACATTTCTAGAAACATTAAAACCAATAAAAAGACACCACTATTTTTAAAAAGTACTTGTTAAAATTGAATCTATTCCAATAGTGAAGGTGAGCTCAACCGTAGCTGAAAATGAAATGGCAATTTTCCACTGCATGAAATACCCAGGAATAAAGTATGTCAATACCTCCACAGTCATAGAAGTATCTGAAGGTTTACAGTTGTTATTATGTGCCAGGAAGTAACCTCTGACTTATCACAATCCTATGAATGTGTGATCTCCAAAATGTCCTGTTCTCAACTCTCCTGCTCAGCGTGCGAAAGCTCAAACTTATGGTTTCTTTAGGTTCAACTGTTAACTGGTCTTCCTCTCTTCCTGCTGCTGTCCACCTTTCTCAGCATTATTATCTTTTGCAGATAATCCTGCCTTCTCATGACATGTCCAAAGTAGGATAGCTTGAGTTTCAACATTTTTGCCTCCCAAGATGGTTCACAGAATCATAGAATCATCGTAGGGTTGGAAGGGACCTTGGAGGTCTTCTAGTCCAACCCCCTACCCAAGGCAGGAGACTTCATACAATCCTGGACCTCATACCATCCCAGACAAATGGCTGTCCAATTTTTTCTTGAAAACCTCCAGCAATGGGGCACTCACAACATTGGGAGGCAAGCTGTTCCACTTCTTATTGGTTCTCACCATCAGGAAAATCCTCCTTATTTCCAGGTTGGATCTCCCTCTGACAAGTTTCCACACATTGGCTCTTGTCCTATCCTCAAGCACAATGGAGAATGAATCAATGCCCTCTTCCCTGTGGCAAACCTTCAGATATTGAAGAATGCTATCATGTCTTCCCTATGTCTTTTCTTTGTTAAGCTAAACATACCTAATTCTTTTACACATTCTTCATAGGAATTACCCTCCAGTCCCCATATCATCTTTGTTGCTCTTCTCTGCACCCTTTCCAGGGCCTCATTGTCTTTTTTGTACTGTGGTGACCAGAACTGGACACAGCACTCCAAGTCTGGCCTCACCAGTGCAGTATAGAGTGATACTATCACTTCCTGTGATCTTGATGCTATCCCTCTGTTGATGCAGCTTAGGACTGTGTTGGCTTTTTTGGCAGCTCCAGCTCACTGCAGACTCATTCTTAGGCAATGGTCCACCAGGACATCTAAATGCCTCTCACAGGTATTACTGTCAAGCCAGGTACCTGTACCTGTGCACCTGGTTTCTCCTGCCTTACTTTTCCCACCACTGAACTGCATCTTATTGGATAGGCCCCAATGTTCAAGTCTGTCTGAATCCTTCTGAATGTTGAATCTATGTTTCAAAGTATTAGCAATTCCCCCCAGCTTTGTGTCATCAGCAAATCTGATGAATGCTCCCTCAGTCTCATCATCTAGGTCATTTATGAAGATGTTGAAGAGCACTGGGCCCAAGACAGAACCTTGAGGGACCCCACTGCATACTTCCCTCCACATAGATGTGGTTCCATTGAGGACCACATGTTGAGTGTGATTGATCAGCCAGCTGCAAATTGATTTGGTAGTTGCACTGTCTATCTCACTTTGTTCTATCTTATGCAGAAGTAGGTTGTGGTCTACCTTATCAAATGCCTTACTGAAGTCTAAGTATACTATATCCACTGCATTTCCTTGGTCCACTAATTTAGTCACTTTATCAAAGAAGGCAATGTTTGGCATGCCCTGTTTTTAACAAACCCATGCTGGCTTCTAGTAATCATTTTGTTAATTTTAGGTGTGCACAAATCTGCTGCTTGATTAATTTTTCCAGGATTTTCCCAGGTATTGATGTCAAGCTGATTGGTCTGTAGTTTCCTGGATCCACTTTTTCCCCCTTTTTGAAGAATGGAACCACATCAGCTCTTTTCCAGTCAAGTTCAGGCTTGATTTCTTCTAGGAGTTACTTGTTTCTCTTTTGGGCAGTCCAAAGTATCTGCAAAGCTCTCCTCCAGCACTGTATTTCAAACAAATTGTTGTTTGATTCCTGTCAGTTTTCTTAACTGTGCAGCTTTTAAACCTACGTATACACGGTGGTCAAATATACAAGAAGAATAAGATTTACAGAAGTACTGAGAATCTTAACGAGTGGAAAAAAATAGCTTGGAAATGTTGCTTTTTGCATTATATTTATTTATTTATTTATTTATTTATTTATTTATTTATTTATTTATTTATTTATTTATTTATTTATTTACAAATGAAAGAAACACAATTTAAAACAGTTAATGTAAACAATGAAACCTAACCAAACCCCCATAATAACTCCAAGAATTTTTGGATGTCAAAGGTCATGCTGACTGGGGATTTGGGGAGCCATGGTCCAAAATGTTTAATTTTAATGCTTCCAAGCCTTGCTGGGAGTGGGAAGGACAGCTGTGACAGAACATGCTTCATAGTCCTAAGATGTTAATTCCTAAGCATCAAAAGAGAAATAAAATAGACATGCAGTGGGAATGAGCTCACTGTCAGGCAGGCTTGCCACAAGTCTTCTAAGTCAGATAAAGCAACCAGGAAAGCTTCAAGATGATGCTGATCAACAGTTGAGTAACAACAGAGGCAAGATGAGGGTGAAGACCAAGAATGGAGAGCAGATAATGTTCCTCGTTCAAGGCGGGGGTGGCTAATTTTGTATTCAAATCTTATCTGTAAATTGGCTGTGATTTCAAGTAAAGTCAGATGATACTCTGTTTCCCCAAAAATAAGACCTAACCCGAAAATAAGCCCTAGTATGATTTTTCAGGATGCTCATAATAAAAGCCTTACCCCAAAAATAAGCGCTAGTTAAGTGAAACCCCACCCTTCACCATTGTGCAGCAACCAGAAGATGACATGTATTAGAATAAATGTAGATTATTGTACATGAAAGAAATAAAACATCCCCTGAAAATAAGCTCTAATGCATTTTTGGAGCAAAAATTAATATAAGACCCTGTCTTATTTTCGGGGAAACACGGTAACAGAACAACTACACTGTACATGAAGTGAGACCCAACTTGAAACAGACTGCTGCTGTGCATGTCAATTTTGGTTTCCTCACCCTCAGAGCCATATGTTTGGGCAATGCATAGTCACCAGAGATAAATGCAACAATTTTATTATGTCCCATTTGCCCTTATTTGTAATTCTTGTGCATGTTATGTACCATCAAATCAAAACCAACTTATAATAACCCTTACAGGGCTTCCAAGGTTAATGAGATATTTAAGGAGTGGTTTTACCATTGCCACCCACCCTTCTAGCAGTTTTTATGGCCAAGTGGGGGTTTTCTGAGTCCTAGTCCACCACTGTATCCATTAGACCACACTGGGTATCCTATCGGTAATCCTGTTAACAGGGAAATCCTGTGTGTGATTCTTCCAATGTGTTAGCCACACATTGGTCAAAGGAGTTGCCTCCTCAGTTTTGGACTGCATGCATTTTCCAGCTGCTAAATACATTATTATGAAATAATAAGATGTCATATAATTCATTTCACCAGCTGCCACCAGTGTGATAAAACTGAAACTGCAGCCCAACAGTTTGAATCATTATTTGTGCTGCATAACCCAGAAAATTGTTGCATTTTTGAAGTAATTTCAAATGAGTATTCTGACATTCCAAGTTCTCGGGCAAGCGAGACTTGCTAATACTACTTAGTACTTATCACCATGGGGTATCTCTGTCATTATCGCTTAAATAACACTTAAGCTTATGAAAGAGGCATTTATATCCTTTCGACCTATTTAGCAAACGCCAGAAGTAATTGTTTGCCCACAGATTCCTTATGGTGCCCACTGTTGTACCACGGAGTGCATGAGGGCTGTGTGCCACTCAGTTAAATGCAAACTGAATTGCTGCCTCAAATCAAAATCCTCTGTTATTTTTTAACAGCATAGTACACGGCCTGACATTTAGTGTTATTTCAGGTTTATGTGTTCAATAACAATGTTGTTGTGGTAGTACTGCTACACAAAACCAGAAAATAACCTTCCATTGACAGAGTATTGGGATGTAATTTGCTTGCTTTCTGTGTGGGACTGAGACCTCTTATTAACATTTATTTTTGTATTGAATAATGCGGACATCCCCAGGCAAAGCATTTCAATCTGAAATTCAGTTACACACACCATGAGGACAGGAATTAAATCTATAGAAGCTGAGAGAGTATTTTAGTTGAATCAAATGAATATGTATGATATCACGTGCATGGTTTCTTTGTTTATACTATTGAAGATTTGAAAATTTACAACACATTCTTATGTTCCAGCTGCACCAGCAGGAGATGATGGTTTACTCATAAGTAGGGGTATACCAACATCTCTATGTGTGCCACAAGACTGATCAAGGGTTTGCATCCATTTGATATCAATGGCTGTAAAATCATGGTATACCTCCTAAATCTCCCCATTTTTCTGCTGCCTCTGGACCCCTGTTGCCTTGCTTCCAAGCATATTTATTTAAAATATTTTTACTCCACCTTTCTCTTAAAAAAAGACCCAAGTCAGCGTACATCACTAAAAGCACAAGATTAAAAGCTAAAAACAGTGAATTATTATTGTGAAAAGCTGTAACAGTCACTTTTTAAAGGTACACATGAGTTAATTTGCATAAATAAGACTATTGAGCATTGTTTCCTGTGCTATTTATGTATTTTATAGCTCTGCTTTTAACATCCTTCTAAACATTCTCAAAGCATTTAATAAAGTCCAATGAATAATAAATACACCCATTGCCAATAAAAAAAAATAACACTCCAGCAGAGCATTAATTCTATGGGATCTCTGGATTGTTTTATGCATGTGGAGATCACCCTCTCGGAATGAAAAGGGTTGATGCTTGTTCCAGGAAGTAATGGTTAACTCCTTGTGCAAACTGGGGAAAAATGTAAACACTTAAACAACAGATTCATTCCTCAAATAATATCAAACAGGATTTTGGTCTTTGTTTCTCCAGTATGTTGCTTGCTAAGACAGTGAAAGTCTGGTCTGTTTGAGAAAAAGTGAGAGTGTTAACAGATCATTATAGTGTTGTATTAAGGCTAGGGATACCCAAGTTCAAATTATCACTCAAACCTGAAGCCTGCAAGGTGGCCTACTTCTCAACTCTAAGCCACTTTCCAGATTATGGATGCTCTGTTCAGTATTCTGAAGCATAGGAGTATTGTGAAAGGATAGATAGATAGATAGATAGATAGGTAGATAGATAGATAGATAGATAGATAGATAGATAGATAGATAGATAGATAGATAGATAGATAGATAGATAGATAGATAGATAGATAGATAGATAGATAGATAGGTAGGTAGGTAGGTAGGTAGGTAGGTAGGTAGGTAGGTATCCATCTACCTACCTACCTACCTACCTACCTACCTACCTACACACACACACACACACACACACACACACACAAACACACACACACATACATACATACATACATACATACATACATACATACATACATACATACATACATACATACATACATACATACATTGTAATGCTCCTTCAAAAATATAATTCATTGTGTCTAAAAAATATAGTCAAAAGTGACTGAAGATTACTTTACTTACCTCCTATTCTTGCATATTACAGACTTAATGTAGGAGGTCTACATTTTAATTGTTCCAAATTACCGAAATATTGATTAAATGCTTCATTTTTAAAACAACAGAGAGTGAAGAGGGTGGTTAAATTCCACAAAAGCTTAAAAGCATGAGATAAAACATATTACCCATATTCCTCAAACCACTTATTCAGCAGTTGCCCCATTAATGGCCTTCTGCTGTTATAAGTGCACTCTGAGTAAAATACTAAAGCTATTCCATTAGACTATTTTTCAAATGCATCCTTACAAGCAATTTTCAGGGGCAAAAAAACTATGTAAAAAACACTTTATACTATAGGAATTTTTAACTTTTAGAGGATTCTTATTTGTTAGAGTTGCCCCCAGAGGATGAGTAACAAGTAAAACAAAAATCTTTTAAGTATACTGTCCATGGTCTGTGAAAGCACTCTTAACAACCATACCCAAGAGCTGCATATATATGCTGTGGCCAAGATTGCTTTTTATCAACTTTGGTTGATTGCCCAGATGTCTGCTACCTGGATAAGAAATGCCTACATTACGTGTTGGTAATCTCTAAAATAGACTGTTGTAATACTTTCTATATACAGCTTCCCTTGAAGTCAGTACAGAAACTTCAGCAGATCCAAAAGATGCTGGCCAGACTGATTACAGGTACCAGCAGAGAGGAATACATACCCCCAGTCTTGGCACACCTTCATTGGTTCCCTGTTAGTTTCCATGCTCAATTTAAGGTACAGTACTGGTCATGACCTATAAAACCCTTAATGGCTTAGGACCTTATATTGGTTGGAACATCTCTCCCACAAAATAGCTACCCATCTCTCACATTCCTTATAGCCCTTGATGTTAAGAATTGTAATGCCCAAGGAGGCCAAAAAAGCTAACACTAGAAACCAGTCACAGCCCCTTTCCCAGTCACAGCCCCTTCCCTTTGGAATAAGCCAGGCACCATTCCTCTCTGTTTTTAGGAAACCAGATAGAATTATACAAAGCTGCTGTGTACTATTGTGAATATTTTCCTGATATACTCATGTCTTAAATCCACTGAAAATTGCAGCATCTCCCTTTGAATGGGGCCAGCCTACTGACAACCAGAATCAATAGCTTCTGTCTTTTGAGTGAAAGAAAAGACAAAACAAAGCAAGTCTCAGTACATTATTTTATTTTATGTCTTAAAAAACAAAAAGAAAGAAAGCTGGACTTGGTCTCAGGCTGAAACTCAGTGACACTGGTCATCACTCTTCAGTTGACAACATGGAAAAAATACCTTTCATTATCTGAATTTCAGACAAAAAGTGTCTCTGGGGAGGATAAAGGGTCCCACCCTGGTGCACATGGACTAAGGAGGAAAAATACATTGTCACAAGGGGGGGGGGGAGTAATAACTAAAATACACAAATTTACAATTGGTGGTCCTCATTTGAGAGCTTAGAAAATTCCCATTTTGGACTACAGCTAAATCTTTCAATTTCTGTTCAGTGTGGTTTTTCTGAATGTCACCTGTATTTTCATCCCATCCTTGTTTCATGTGAATTTGAAAGGTTATATTACATCTTTTTCTCTTTTTTTCATAGAAATGTGTCCAGAGGTTATACATTTTATCCCAACCAGATTTCATTTACACATTTTCCTATTATATAGATTTATTCAGTATATTATACAAATAATGTATTTCTCCCACTAATTAAAGCATACTGTATTTGTGTGCATATTTTCAGTTGTATACATCTTTAGCCATTGTACATTGGTTTGTGCACTTTATTTCTCTGAAACTCTTACTGGTATTGGAAATGTGTATATTTTAGAGGTGAAGTGCATCTCACCCCAAATGCCAAGTCAATGCCATCTTTAACAAATTATAGGTTTAGAAGAGATTGCCATGTTAGCCTATGCTAGCATATCAGGACAAAAAATAAAAATAAAAATAAAGAAGACAAAAAATGTTGTGGCACCATAAAGACTAACTGATATATTTTCATGTGGTCTGAAGTGGACTTGTCCATGGAAGCTCACATTGGGATACAGGTATAGCAATCAGTCTTTAAGCGACGACAGCGTTTTTGTCTTTTATTATTATTTTGTTTTTGGCCTCATATATCTTCATCAAGACAACAAAATACAGCAAATCCTTTCCAGTTCCTTAACCACTACACTCAGAATACCTCAATTAGCCTCAATTATTCCATCTCATCAATGCTACTTGACTAATTTTGTAAAAGTAAATTGGAGCAAACTAGTTTCTAGTGGAATTTTGTTAGATATTGAAAACTTTACTCACCTTTGACATGCATTCTGTGGGAATTTAATCAAAGAAATACAATGTATTGTATCTTTGCTGTCACTAGAAACAGAATGAAATGCTCATTTGGTTACAAATGGTATATCTTTGGTTATCTAAGAAGCAGACTTTCAAATTTGACAAAGCTTGATTTATTTGCATGAGTACTATGCAAAGATACTGATTTAAAAAACAGCTGAAAACATATAACCTCAACAATTATGACGTTCTCTTCCTTTCATTGTACACTAACATTTAGCTTTGATAAACAGGAGTTGGGACTCTGAAGTTAAAATTAAATCTCAGACCTCATGTTCCTCCTCCCAAGCTCTAAATCACTGAAACTAATAAGCAATGCTTTGATGTATTGCATTTAAATTTCACCTTAATCAGGGAACTCTCCGTGGCTATAGAAGTACAGAAGTTGTGAAAAACTTTGAATTCTGTGTTTCATAGCCTTTGGAGAAGCATAGGAAATAAAAGTGCCAACAACACCATTCCTTTATACAACTCTTTTACGTGACCACACTTGGAATCTTATGTATGGTTCTATATGCAGCATACCTGAGACATTGTATCTGGCAGAGGGATTTTCAGCATCAAAACCAGGCATCCTGAGCAACCCTTAATTATTGACTCTAAATGTTGAAGAGTATCTAATATTACTCTCCATTACTTAGAATGATGTGATAAGAACAAAAAGTGTCATCTAAGCTAGGTGAGCCTCCTACCTTATGCATTCTATATGTACTGAAGTCCACACCAAGTCAGGGAATGTGATCTAGATGAGCTTCCCCCAGGTTCATTGAGAAATTAGACCACAATGGTCCTCAAGAAAAGAGCCAAGCTAGACTCAAAAGGGATACTGGTCACAATGCATTTAATTCAGCACATTCTAGAAGGGATAAATGGTAAAAATAAATTGTAGAGCTGGCCACGGCGATTCATGCTGGTTTGTCCTTCAGATGTACAGGTGTTTGGTGGTTCCCAGCTCCATCACCTCCACTGGGCACCCACTTAGAGGCAGTGCAGAGAGAAGGTGGGTCAGGGAAGCCTGGACAATGCTTCTGAGTGGGCACCCACCAAAAGAGGTAGGGCTGGGAGTCACCAAACACCTGTGCATCTAAAGGAGGAACTGACACAAACCACTGAGCCAGTGGCTTGTGCACATGTCTGTGAAGTGCTTATGATAACTTTAGATCCAATAATGTAGTTGTGGGAAATATTTTTGGACTTTGGTTTTCACCATGTTGTTGCTTTTGTTTTTGTTGTTGTATTGCTCATTGTACCCTGTTTTAAAATGTGCATATTTATAACAAGGATGGTTTAGAAAATTGCAGTCTTCCATGACCTTAACGCTGGGCATCAGTAGAAGGGGGCATCCTCTATTGTTTTTGCCACTTTACCACTAGTTTAAGTGATAGAGTGCTTTTCACTTCTGGCAATGGGCATACTCTTTCCTCCTGTTTGTTTGGTCTTTTGGTCACATCTTCTTCCCTTACTACATTAAAATAAGGAAGAATAGAACTTTTCTTGAAGCTAGAGAATTTTTTTTCTCCCAGATTATAACTAGAGCTAATAACAGTGAGTAAACTTCATCCCTTTCTCCTTAAGATGCATCTAGAGTGATCATTTTCCTAGAAAGGGCAAGACTATGTGTGTCCCAGAGAGGATTAGTGAGACTAGAATAAACCCTCATGCATTTCTCTTTTTGCCAGTGGAAGAGGTGGGGCTGGGAACCAACAAACCTGGATTCCTAATATAAAAAATTATTTTTACCAAAACACTGTAGAGATTACTTGTTCTGTTCAAGAAAACCTATTTCTTTACAGCTTTAATTACTAACTGCAACACTGAGTATTTATTCCAGATTTTTATATCGCCTAGAAAAGCTGAACATATATCTTCTTCACTTCCCTCACTCTTGGGAAAGAGCTTTTATGTCTGGTTATTGCATAAACAATGAAAATGTGATTGATTATTGCACCAATAATCGTGCTGATAGAGCATATCAAAAATCTATAAGGCAATTCTAAAAATGGGGGCAATCAATACAGAAATTACAAATTTTAAACTCAATTTCAGAACAGCACCAAATCTGGCATATTTGTAGCAGACCGTCTGCTTTTGCACTATGCTAGATTTGGAAAGGTTTGTACAATGGTTTATCAATATTTTTAAAGTAAAATTCTTGTACACCATTCAGAAATGAACAACCCAAAATGATTAAAACTCTCAATCTAAAACAGATCACATAAATTGGCGGGAAGAGTGAGACCTTGGCGGTGCCAGGATGCATGAGTGGATGGGCTGGTTCTGAGGGCTGGACCCTCATTAGGTCCACCTGGGAAGGGAACATTCGTATTCTTTTACAAATATAAATATCCCTGTCTCTATTTATAATCCCTCATCTGAGCCTACATTGTTCACTTGTGCGTTTTTCCAAATTAAATATCTACCTGAATCATGTGCTGCAGATTGATACTCCTCCTGGTGACTTTCTGCCCTTTGGCTTCTATTTTCAAAGCCACCAGTTTGCTTTGCATCCCTTTTTGATCCTAACTCCATATGTTCCTAGTTATGCAGAGGCTTGAGTTCTTTCATGGATAATGAAGCTTACATGAAAATTAATTTAGTCCAAGCCACAGTGTAAGAAATGTCAAGGATCTTATACTTCCTACTCAGTCATTCATGTTCTACCTGCAAAACTTTGTGCAGAACATAGCTGTGCATCACAAGGTATAGGAGAGAGTGCTTCTGGACTATTCATTGGGTTCTCTGCAAATTAACATTCCCTTATCAATTCAAAAGGATTAGCTTTCTCTTGCTGTGCCACTGAGAACCAGCTTGCAAAGGCAGAGTTAGGTGGCACAGAACCACTAGATGGTTCTTTGTGTCATGAAAAGGTGGTATGTTGCTAGTTAAAGTGGATCTAATGTAAATCAACTAAATTAGGAAAAGTAACTTTTTGATTTATGAACTGCCCTACCTTGCAAACAATTCAACTTACGAACCACTCCGATAGGAAATAGGGAACCCAACATGCGAACCTCCCTCCAGTTACAAACAGAAAAAAGTGCCCCCTCCCTTCCTGCCTCTCAGCTGAGGGGAAAAAAAGGTCAAAAACTTAAAAATAAATAAAAGAAAGCCATTTACCAGGCCTTGGTAGCCCCTGAACTGCAGGAAAAAACAGCACCAAACAGCTAAAACCCGGGAGCCTGGCAGCCATTTTGTGCTCTTATCCTCTCCTGCCCCCCCCTCTCCCCAGCACCTAAAAAGGCAGGGGAATAAAGCTCCCCTGCTTTCAGAAGCCTCCCAGGGGCAAGGGAAAAGTGGCAATTTTTTATTTCCAGCTTTATTCCCCTGCCTTTTTAGGTGCTGAGCAAGCCTCCTGAAGCCTCTTAAGAGCCAGTCGATCAGCTGTTAGGCAGGGAGAGGAGGGGGCAGGAGCAGAGAGGAGCACAAAATGGCTGCCAGGCTCCCAGCTTTTAGCTGTTTGGTGCTGTTTTTCCTACAGTTCGGGGGCTACCAAGGCCTGATAAGTGGCTTTCTTTTATTTATTTTTAAGTTTCTGACCTTTTTTCCCCCATAGGAACGCATTAATTAATTTTCAGTGCATTCCTATGGGGAAATTTGGCTTCGACTTACGAACGGACTTCCGGAACGGATTAAGTTCCTAAGTCAAGGGCCCACTGTACTTTGATTTAAAGTGAACCTAATCCAGGCAAGACTAAACCTGCATACAACTTTATTTAATTTATTTCAAATAGTTTTCTTTTTATTTTTTTCAAAATTTATTATTTTATTCAAATTACTTTTATTTTATATATCAAATACTCAGGAGCCTTGTGGTGCAGCGCTCAAACTGCTCTACTGCAGCCAAAACTGTGCTCACGACTATGGTTCAATCCTAGGTAGCCAGCTCAAGGTTGACTCAGCCTTCCATCCTTCTGGATGGAACCTTCTGGATGAGGTTGGTAAATTGAGATCACAGAGGGAGGCAATGTGTAGCCTGCATAATTAACTTGTAAACTGCTTAGAGAGTGCTTAAAGCACTATGGGTGGTATATAAGCAGCACACTGCTTTTTAAAAATATATATATATTTGAAAGGGGGATCCATTCACAGTTTCATCTTAAGCAGCAAAATGTCTGGGCTAGAACATTCACAGTGTCACCTTCCACAGCGGATCATCAGATCATCAGCGGATCATCAGATGTGAAGATCCCAGTGACATATTTGTCCTTGATATGCTCTTGTTTATCATTGTTAGGTTTGCAGTGGCCCACTAATTCGAAGCCCTGCTGTTTCCCCAAGCTTTTAGTTTCTGTGGGAGAGACATGTTCTCATAAACCGTGTTCCGTTTGAAGATAAAATATTCATCAAAATTCTCTATTACTATTTCATAATCATGCTGACTGGTAAAAATAAGGTTTTAAATATTTGCTCTCTTATTCCCAGAACACAAAAAAGGAAACTTACTTGTACACTCCTGGCGTCCCCATTGAGCTTTACAGAAAATTCTGAAATGGGTCAATTACTGCTTCCAGGAAGGGCAGACTTCTGGATTGCTAACAATAAATTCTGCAAAAGATTATATATCAGCCTTCCTTTTAGCATTCTTCTTTACTTGTGCTCTTTCCTGCACATTTAATGAGGCAGAATTATGAAAAATAATCGTAACTGAAATCAAATTTCTGTATAATATAGTACATACAATTTCTCTTTAATTTATGGGCTGCAATGAGATATAACCAATATTTTAGACCCATCAAGTTCAATAGAAGATAATTTAGTATTTATCAGCTCCATTATAATCTAAGGAAACCCAAAATTTTATCTTTGCTAACATGAGTTAGTATAAACTATGGTGATTCAACCTATTACATACACAAATACACAAATACACACACACACAGAGAGAGAGAGAGAGAGAGAGAGAGAGAGAGAGAGAGAGAATTGTCACCACCTTGATTCCCTCCACAGGGGGATAAAGTAGGGTAGAAATTAAATAAGTAAATAAATACCCCCCACAAATGCATAAATAAATTTAGATAGATAAGAACCATGTGTTCTGGCCGAATATGTTTAACCCATCTGGCTTCACAGGTTCCTTCCAAATATGCTTAAGGGGCAAAGCTCATTTAAACCATGCCTTAACAAATGCCCTTATATATACATTCATTGCCAAAATGAGATGCATATGTATGCAAACCCTTATATGTTCTGTTCCCTTGTCTATACAATCTACATATGCCTCATTGTTAATGTGGTTGTTTCCACCCATTTAAGTTTGCATTTCCACAAAATCACATAGCAGTTATTTTAAAAGGGAGCCTGTAATCAGTTTGGCCTCTAGTCTCTTTAGTGATGAATGGAGCTGGCAGTTTTATTCCACCATAGCTAAACAATGAAAGCAAGAGAGAAGGTAGTTTCCTAGCTTTGATTCCTTTCCTCTTCCCTTAAGTAAAGAAACTGGCATGTTTCCTTCTTGGCACATGGACACATAGAAGTCACATGCAAAGTATTTGTGGTTTTCAACAAGCCAGCTGTTGCCAGATCTATTGTGGATTCTCCTACAGTTGTTTTACAGAGATAGTGTTGTCCACATCCATTGACACTAATTATAATAATAATCCTGCATAATGGGCTAAGAGCAAGAGCCAAAGCCTTCTCCCTCCAACTTGGATTTGGAATTTCTCAGTATCTGGTTAATTCAGATGTAGCTTGTTAGAGCTGTTCTAAGATAAGCACAAGTGGCATGTATCACCTGCTACATGTTCCTCCATTCTTTTTCTCGTCTCTCCAGTGGCCCTCTGCTTCTTCTTGGCAGTAGAATGCAGAAGGAAAAGAAAGAGGTGACATATAAATGAAGTAGGCATACAAATGGGTTTACCAAGGGGGTTCAGGCAAGTTGGCAACCAACCATTTCTCGCAAAAGTCAATGTGCTGAGTTTAATTGATGCCCAAGTTTAATGGCTCACTGGCTTAACATTCTGTTAACATTAAAATCTCTTCATTCTATTTATTTCTACATTTTACATCACTCTATTTTGGAATACAGTAGTACCTTGGTTTATGAATTAAATGAGTTATCCAGGATGTTACTCAATACAAAAAATTCGTAAACCGAAACGCAGTTTGCCATAGGAACGGGGGCAGTGCTATAAACATCCAGGCACAATGCATCCTGAGGAAACTTCCTTCGTACTGCAGAAAATAATTATAAACTGAGACATTATTTTAAATAGTTTTCCATTCCTAAACCGAAACTTATGTTAACTGAGGCATTTGTAAACCAAAGTACTACTGTACCATGAAATCATGGTACAGTAGTACTTTGGTTTACATGGTACATCTGATAACTTTTTTTCATATGTTGTGTAAGGATGAGATAATGTATTTCCCCCCTTCCCCTGATACTTCAAGCTCTTGTGGGATGCTTTGTTTCCATTTCTGCTGTAGGATGGATAACTGGATGAAATTCCACTTTTTATTTCAGATCGGGAGTATCCAACTGATATATCTTTCAGCTTTTTTGCATCCCCCCCCATTCTTAGTGTCATCACTTGGTAAAGTAGGGAGCAAGCCTGTGATTGCATTATAATTGCATCAATTTTTCTTAGTGCATAGTTTTACCATCTTACTGTTTTACTGTCTACTGAATATTGATTAAGAATACCTTATTCACTAACCTGAGTGGGTGAATTTTAGCCACAGGAAATGTCTGCATCCACATCTTAGTGGTCCTCTAAGGGTCCTTGCCAAGTATACATGGCAAGCGCAGGGTAGATCCCTCCTGCATGGTCCCTGACATATCATCTTCCATGGAATCAGAAAGCAAAGCAGACTGGGAGAGGTGGGAAAAAGAGAAAGGTATGAAAGTCCCACCAAGGATGATCCCTGCCTAAAAAAAGATGACTGGGGGCATTAGAGAAGGATACCTGAAGTTTTACAAATCCCAACTGATAATTAGATTGTCTTGATACTGGGTATGATGGAGACAACCTTCTTCATGTTTGGTGGAGAGAAAAACCAGCAGGACTCTCGGAAAGTGGAAAGTATTGTATAGATAATTCTAAATAAATATTCCATTGTTGAATTAATAGTTGCTTTTGAGTTGATAAAAAATGGTGGTTTCTGCAGATTTGTAGAAGTATCCTACTATCACTGCCTGTCACACCAGAAGTGCACTGAAGAATTTGCCCCTTCATGTGCCCACAGCCACAAGGCACCTACTATTGGGAAAAATTGTTAAAAAGTGGGATCCCTAGTGATGTCCTGCTGGTGCCACTCATCAGGCCATAGCTCAGTGCACCATCACCCTTTAAAGTAAATTCTGAAGCCTAGAGAGCCAGCCGCATCAGTCTGAACCTTAAATTCTGACTTAAGTTGCAGTTCAGACCTCCAAAATGACACCCTATTAAATTCAGCTAAAAACTGGCTCCACACTTGCAGGTCCTGCTTCATACTCCTAGTCACTCTAGTCCTATGGAAAGGGCGATGAAGTCCCTTCATAGCCTGTCACAAACTTTACAAAAAGGCGTGACCTGGAACTATTACCCTACATGCACAATTTAGATGGCCTATGATCTCCTGAAGCTCCTTAAGGAACACCTTCCTACTTCTTAACAGGAGCTGGATTCACTCCTCAAGAGCCTCCAATTTATCCTCTGGCAACCTCGAAGCTTGCTGCATAGTACCCAGCTCAATCCCTAAAAAGGTAAGAGAAGTTGCAGGCCCTTCTGTTGTTTTCCTCAGCCAAGGGAACTCCCCGTGTTCCCAGGACAGTGACTGAAATGTCTCCAAGATAAACACGCACTGCCCACAAAAAAGGTAGTCATCCAAATAATGGGCAGTGCTTCTGCAAGGTACCCTACATCTGAGCTTCCATTCCAAAAATAAACTGCTCAAATGCAGCACAGGAGATAGAACAATCCATTGGTAGGGCCATATCAATATAGTAAGAGCCCTGAAAATAGAATCCCAAAGGTCAAATTCTAAAGGATGGACTGGAAGAATTTGAAACACTGACTTAATGTTTTGCAAGCTCCTCCCCATTCCACACCTACACACCATGTGCACCGCTTCATCAAAAGAGGTATAGCACACCGTGCAAAACTCCTGTGGAATGGCATCATTCACTGACTCCCCCTCTGGGTAAGACAGATGGTGAATGAGCCTGTATTCTCCCCTGTTCTTCTTGGGTACCATGCCCAAGGTTGATATCCGAAGGGTCTCTAAAGGGGGATGTTGGTAAGGTCCTAAAACCTGATCCTCAGACATTTCTTTTTTGATTTTATCATAAAAAATACTTTCCATACCTCTTACTGACTTTAGGTTCTTTGTAAAGAATGCCTTACACTCTCCCAAGGCTGGTATTCTAAAACATGAAACCTTCCAACAAATACTGTGCATCAGCTGGCCATAGATAGTCCGCCAACCAGTTCTCCAGTACCTCCAACTTAATTGGGCTGGGGCCCTTCGCTAGGGGGACCACCTCCCCCAGACACCTTTTTATTGCCTGCAGAATCCTTATTAGCATTTCTTTGTTCCCTACCTCTAAAACAGGACATATCTCTTATCCACTTTTCTGTTAAGAAGGTTGAAAAGGTCAGCATATTTGCCTTTCCAAATTTTTTCCTTCGTCGCTGGTGTAAGGTGGTCGTCCAGAGGCATCGCATGATCCCCAAGAGGCAATGCATTCAAGGGCACTGTGTTATAGCCCATATACGGAACTGATGGGTATTGCCAAACACCTACTCCAGCTGCAGGACTTAAATATGCGGGGGGAACCCTTGTGCATACGGGGAAACCCAATTAGCTACCGGGGTACTAGCACTTAGCCACTGAGTACCAGCAGCACCAGGTACCTGCATGCCAGGTACTGTGTTAACTGGTGTGCTGAACTAGCCACTAATTGGCCAAGGCCAACTTGGCATTGGTGTAAATGTGCTGTGTGCCGACTCAAACTCGCGTATGATGCCTGACATTGATGGCTTGCTGTCTTCCACATAGATGGCTTCCTGTCCCTCATCATGCCATCTTTACCTCGCAGCAGCAGGCCTTCCTGGTTCTGCTGATCTAATACTTTGCTCTTCTTCCTCACCCCTGTTCTGCGGTGAAACCACTGAAACATCAGCTTCCTGTCTAGACAGCTGTGTGAGTGCACGGTCCTCCTCTAGAGCAGAAAAATGGGATAATAAGTTTTCCACCAGCTCCTTAACTTTAGCCTTCCTGTGGCTCTTTGCATCCCTGGCAGAACATCAGATATGTGGTCCCTAACTGGTGAGGCATGTTGACTTGTTCTCTTCACTTTCAATGCTGCAATTTTCTCCTATAGTTGCTGCCATATTGCCCATGCCTCTTCATCCGAAGATGATTGAGGTGGGGAAACCTTGGGGGCCACCCTCTTCTTGGGAGGTTGCTTACCCTTCTTGTTCCCCTGTCCCTTCCTTGAGGCCATCCCGGTTCCCAAATTTAAGATCTAAACACTGGAACTCAAGCACTTTAGACCTGTATCCTATGCAATATAAACATACCAGAGTATCTTGCAATATATAATATACTTATATAAAAGGGTTCTATTTATTATATACTTTATAAGTTTGGCTACTGAATCCGGGAGCCGAAATACTGCCTAAGCAGTCCCAGGAGTAAGAAAATCTAGCGCAAATAACCCTCTGTAGTGGCAGAAATTACATTAGCAATATCCAGTCCAATTTCCCAATCTAACAATATAAACTTCAACAATCAAGGACTACTGAACAGTTGAAGTATTACTCCAACAAACCACTCTATTTACAGTAACCTTGTAAATATTTAACTATAATTAAGATTTGCACTACAATTATTTATTTATTTATTTATTTATTTATTTATTTATTTATTTATTTATTTATTTATTTATTTATTTATTTATTTATTTATACCCCGCCTAGCTGGTCATTGTGACCACTCTAGGCTGCTTTTTATATTTAAAATCCAAGCAATTTAACTAGTAACCTGAGCTAACCAACAACCAATTGATGAAATCTGTCCTTATAATGAATTATCTAATCAATCTTCAAAGTAAATAGTTTATCTAGCAACCAAAAGCTTTTAGTCCCTTAATTAAAGAGTGGAATCAAGGCACAGAACACCCCCCACTCCACCATAAAACACTAACCAAACAGTATACAGATAATTAAACCCACAATAATCTTACATGTTAATGAATTATTGCTCCCCTAATTAATTAACTCAATTAACTATTATAAATGGAGAGTATGGGGTAGGGGGTGGAGGGGGGAGGATGCATGCAAATCATTAGCTTCTTTTAATATAAAAAGCCTCCTAATCTTTCTTCTACCCTCTTACACTCTCTCTTCCCTTTCTTTCTTTCTCTCTCTCTCTCCTTCTTCTTCTTCCTGTTGTTGTTGTTGTTGTTGTTGTTGTTGTTGTTGTCAGCAACGCCTGACTCTCTCTTGCTTAACTGCCTGACAGGCATGCAAGCCCAGCCTAACGGCTGAGCTGCACCCCCTCCGCCGCTCTTTTCCTGCCTTTCCTCTTCTTCTCTTTATTTATTTATAAATCTGTACTTAAAGTAAAGACTAGATATTGTCAGGCTATCAGCCCATGCAACCCGAACTTAGGCCTGACAAGCCAACCGTGAGGGGGTGCTGATGCAAATCCCCCATCCAAAATGGCAGTCGATCGCAGGTGACACAGCTAAAATTGCTCCAGCCACAGCACTATGCCAGACTGCCAAAAAGGAACAGGCTGAAGGTAGGAGGAGCCCTGGCTTAAATACTCTCTCCCCCCATCTTCCCACTCCTCTCCATGAGACCTTCATGTCTTGCGTTATCCCAGGAATGGGACAGTGGCGGCCTGAGCTGCTGAGGAGCACATCAGCGGACCAGGCAATGCAGCCATATATCAACCAATACGTGTATCTGTTCATGAGATGTTGTGCAAGTCTGGTTGCCCCAGTACGAGACTGCACAGCAATCATTCAACATCCCTTCTACCCTTACTCCAACAGGTATTAATTCTAGAATGAGACCAGCCCTCCCACCTTTTAAAAAAAGAACTACCTTTTTTGTAATTTAAACCAAATATAATTTTGTATAATTTGCTCATACATGCGCAGCAAGTACAATAAGATAGGTTGATTGATCACAAAGACTTAACCCATTCAATTCCTCTGTTTTTTGTGATTCATGCAACAGGTTACCAGTTGTTACATTTTCTTATATTTCACATTTTACAGAAATAAACAAAAATGAGATCAAATATAGGATGTCTTTAACATCCACCAGTTCTATGATGTCATCATGGAGGAGTGGAAGAGGACTCCAGTGGCAGCCTGCGAAGCTCTGGTGAACTCTGTACCCAAGAGGGTTAAGGCAATGATAGAAAATAATGGTGGCCACACAAAATATTAACACTTTGTGCCCAATTTGGACATTGTCACTTAGAGGTGTACTCACTTTTGTGGTTTAGACATTAATGGCTGTGTGTTGCGTTATTTGGAAGGGTAGCACACTCACTACTTTACATTATAGCCAAGTGTAATTTCTTCAATGTTGTCACATGAAAAGATATACTAAAATATTTATGAAATGTGAGGGGGTGTACTCACTTCTGTGATATACTGTGTTTCAGTTACCATGCTGAAATTGTAGCTAAGAATTCCCCTTTCTAGCATATGCCAGGCTAATGGGGGAAAAAAAGTTTGGGGAAAAATGATGAAAACACTCATTGATCCATAGATGCAAGTACATTTGATTAAAAATTATACAAGGTTCTGTTCTGAGACACAAATACACAACTGCACATATGTAGAACACTCTCCATTTGCTTCAATACTAAATTTGCTACTTCTTGGAAATAAACAATTGTTCTTTTAAAAGGCCAACTGAAAGATATTACAAAGTCAAAATTTTCAGTTGTTTTATTCTCCTAGGTAAGAAAACATGTTTAAGTTTAAGCAGGATACCAAGTTTAAGTAGGATACCAAGAAACTGCAGAGTGTCCAGAGGAGGGAAATCAGAATGGAAAGAGGGTTTGAAACCAAGTTCTATGAGGAAAGATAGAGAGAATTTGGCATATTTATCCTGAAGAATGTTGGGAACGACTAGAATAGTCTCAGAAAGTGGTAGACTGGAGATTTTTGAGCAACAGTTGGATGGCTATCTGTCATCTGAGAGGTGGATTTTTTTTGCATTGGTTGGGGGCTGGGCTCAATGGTCCCTGGAGTTCCTTCCAGCTCTGCAATTCTATGATTGATATTACAAAGTGCTGAAGAACAATGAGGTTCCATACTAGGTTATGGTACCTTTCAGAAGTCAGTGAAAGAAATAGAAGTATAACTTTGTCCAGGCATCAAGCCTTGCATAAATATATAGGCCTGGCAGAGGACAACTTGTGCAACAAGCCCTGTGCCTCAAATAACTGACATCACTTGAGAAGTGTCTGGAATTCCCAGAAACCTTTGCTTTGAAAGCTCTCTGTCCCTTTAGAATGATCATATTCCCTTTGGATTGGGATATTTATGACCAATCTTACCTTTTCAGTGTTATATGTTTGGGACTTCTGACAAGGATAAAGCAAAACCCTTTAATCCTCTCTTGAGTCCCTCCCCAAACTGAAATAGGACTCACACTGAGATGGCTGATCATCTCTTGTAGGTACATCCTATATTTGATCCTATATGGATTCTCTTCCTGGGGCAAGGGGCTTGGAAATCAGGCCAAATTTTGAGAACAGGATTTAAACCCATTTGGGTCTAGCTAAGGTGAAACAATGGGTTTGGTTCTATAAGGTTCCCTTCTCTTCCTTTTCCTGTGCTTTCTGTTGCGACTGTGGAATTGAATATATTGGGTATCTGCAGAGTATGTTCAGGTTTTCAGCTAGTTCAGTTTGTTATTTAGGGGTTCACTGTACTTCAGCTTGACATTTTTGTTTGGTGCACTACTTGTCCTTTTTTTTAACAAAGTAATCATTGCCTATATTATTATGTTCATTGTTTTTATTCCTTTTGCTTATATTCTTATACTGATATTATATTATTCATCATGTTGATTAGAATTTAAAAGTTTAATGGCATGCACAATCTGAATGTATTATTTAGTGTGTATCTGTATTGTGAAGTGCTTTGAGTGCAACTATATCTGGGAAAGCAACATCAAAATCAGAGTATCATCTATAATATAACATCTAAATGGTTTGAATCTAATTTAAATAAGAGCTGAGTTCAGTTGTGGCACTTATTTGAACAAATTGTCTGTCTTAAAGAAATTTTTGGTCATGCAAACTCTGTTGAAACCAGCTGCCTTGTGCTGTTATGTCTACAGGCTTTCAGCTACTGGTACCTATTAATACTATCTGTTTTTATTTATGTTTTGCATGTATAGATTATCTAATGATGATGGTTCACTGGTTAGTGTGTAACACATAAAAATATGAAATAAAAAATCAATAGAGATCATATATAAAACAACCAGCAAATAGTAAAAACACTGCAGCGTTAAAACACACACAGAGATCAGAAGAAAAGTAGAAGTGTGTGTAGGAGTACAACTACTATAAACTATTGTTAAAATGCCTGAAGAAATTTTTTAAAAAGTACTTTGGCAGTGCAGAAACCATGACATAAGTTGAGGAAACCATTCCACACATTAGGGGACACTACTGAAAAGCCCCTGTCTTATGTAGTTGCCCAGCTCTGTGTGTGTGTTTGTGTGCGTGTGCGTGTGTGTGTGCAGACGCTGTCTGTCTGACTGTGTAGCTCCAGTCTCTTCCCTATAAAATCTGCTCTTTGACCATTGACCTCTAACAAGCAAGATCCATAATTCTATGGTGATGAGAAATTAGAACAAAAACTTATAAATCATATAGACAGAAACTCTACTTCTTTATAACACCATGAGGAAGTGTCCTGCTTCTTCTGCCTGTTTAGATATCCTGCTGTGGACACTCAGTATTTTAACAGAAACATGTTTCAACACTCGGCCCTAAACCCATTATTTAGTCCCAAACACTGAACTCGTAAATGTTGAATTGTGAGTTTCCATGATTCTTTGTGTCTACTCTAGTTTGGACAAGCAATTGAATTTAGGGCTTGTTTCAAATGCTAGTCAGTACACTTTAAGAAATTTCCCCCTCTTTTCTGCAGGTGGACAGCACTGCATTTCTGCTTCACAAACATAGGCACAAACGGATCCAGGTGGATGTATTTGACTGTATATATATGAGACTTTGTGCATGTCTCCACTGTGCTGACTCATCTGCAGCATCTGCAGCTTGCCGACTGCTGGAGCTGGGGAGCATCTGGAAGGTGAGCCATCTAGAAGAGTGACTACAAAACGAAGGAATGTATTCCAAGTTTTCCACCCTTACTTTTATCGTAATTATTTTTGTTCTTTTTGTCTTGCTCTTACAATAGCAGAAAGCAAGTTGAAAAGGCATAGTACTGATTGCTATCCTTTTCCCATGATTATTAGTCATCTTTGCCCAGACTTTTTTCTATTAATACTGTTTACTGTTAAGCCGCCCAGAGTGGTATGATATACCAGATGGGCGGGATATTAAATAAATAAATAAATAAATAAATAAATAAATAAATAAATAAATAAATAAATAAATAAATAAATAAATAAATAAATAAATAATAAGGCAAGTCCTTAAAGCTACAATGCAGCATCCATGGGGGTGGGGGTGGAGTGGGCAGGGTGGAATAAGGCTACCTGTTTCCTATCTAATTCTTGTTTGGTTTCTGCCTGCTGTTATGTGCCATCAAGTCAGAAATGACTTATAGCAACCCTAAGAAGGCTTCCACGATAAGTGAGATATTTTAGGAGTGGCTTTATCAGTTCTGCAACCCAGTAAGTCTTCATTGCTAAACAAGAATTTGAACTCAGGCCTCCAGGTTTAGTGAAGATTGGGTTTCAGACATCCACGTTATACACTCGCAAATTGGGTCCACCAGGAAAGTGCCTTTTAGCAGCTTAGAAGGACTATATAGGAGAGTCAATAGAGGCTTCTCTGTGATTTTCGTGTCTCTAGGTGCCTAGAGGGGGCTTTCCTGGGGGCCCATCTTTGTGGGTGTATAACTCAGAAATCTGAACACAAATCTCTACCAAACATGGAAGGATTGTAGAGGAACATTAGAGAAAGCTACCCTGCAATTGGTGTCTGTAGGTTCCTTGGGGGTTGTTTTAGAGCCAAAACAAATTGATGAATCAAAAATCACAAAACATTCATTTATTCATACAACTACAAATCAACGAATTAGTAATTTTTGAATGAATTTGGTGATTCTTATTTTAATTCATGCCTGTTTCTAATCATAACCCATGACTACAATATATGTTATTCTAGAATATCATCACCTATACAACAATAACAAATTTTCTATATTTTGTCTATTTGAAATGTATTTAAACAAAAACAACACAAAAATGTGTTTTTCCAGGAAAAAAAATCCTAATCTGTTGGTTTTCTGTTATTGGGGTACTTGTATGTCACAGCCAATTTAACGCACTAGGCTAAAAAAAAGACTCATTCTTTTATTTATTTATTTTGGCTAACTATGGTCCAAGAAAGCAAAAGAGACTTGTTCTTACAAAAATAAATTGACTTCCTTTAGATGAAACTGAAATGTCTTGTATTGAAAGCACAAGTTCCGTGGTGTCAGGAAATATCCCAAAGTTTAAAAAAAACAACCAAGTGTATATTTACATAGTACTCAAATTTATTTTACTGTTATTGCACTTTATGTTGATTTTATGTACACAACTACTCATTTGGACATGGAATAAACTGGCTAAAACAAACATTGATAGAAAACTCCTGTGGCTTATACAGCAATTACACACAGAAAATATGATACAGGTGTGTATTGGTCTACAAGGAGCTCTATCACTGCAGATCTGTATTAGCCATGGGGTGAAACAAGGATGCAACTCATCCAGAGGGTTGACCGGTGTTTGGGGAGAACAAACAAGGGACACTAGGGGGACGCGACAAACCCCGTGAAAGATTTTTGTCTCCCATTATTCAGCTGTATCCCAACTATACTTCAATGGAAATAATAGCAAGACTACTCGCTGATGTATAGCTGTATATTATGTACTCTGTTGCACAATTTGCTCTGGCAGCTAAGAAGTTGAGGCTTCAAGTTGTTAAGGGTCATAATATTACATAAATGTTGTATATAGTGACTTTGATATTATACACTATGCCACCATTCCCGGAACGGATTTATTGACCCCTGCGGCATCCTTTTGTTTTAACCATTTTTATGTAAGTCTGCCTTTGTAAAAGCCTATGGCCAGAAACAATAAAGGTACAATGTCTTTGACATGGAGTATTTTTGGATCCTGCAATACATTGGATTTCTCACTGGTGTCTGGTTGTACTCTGCATGGCATTATTCTTGTATAATAGAACTGTTCCAGTCATATTTCAGGAAATCTGTTGTCAGCAATTCCATCCACAAAAATTCCAACAGCACAGGAAGACATCCCCATCAAATAAAACTGCAAATCAGAAGTGATTGCTCCTTTTGCCATAGGTTTTTTTTTTTTTTTTTTGGTAAGGATAGCACCTGGCCTTTTATTTTGTGCCAAGATAACTCCATGACTCCAAGCAGATGAGGATAATGATGTCATTTTGAAGATATCTTGAACCCTGATTTATATTTTTATATGGATGTTTCTTTTTAAATACCCATAAATCCACTGATGAATCAAAGTCTTGGATTAATTCAGGAGCAAAGACAGAAAAAAAGAGAGAAATATCTATGTTTCTGTGAGCCCTGTGAAACCAATACTCTAAAATGATTACTTACTGCCTGGGCCAAATCTTATACATGCACTATGTTTAACAGTGCCGACATGTCACTTCTGTAATGCATCTACATCAGTTGCTAAAGATGGAAAAAAAGAATTTATCACAATAAAAGACAGCTATCAGGAACTTCTGACAGATTTCTTTTCTGGCTCAGCAAGCTTTCCTCAGTTGGATTCCGCACAGCTATCTTGTTTTCATAAACAGCTATATAATTCTTTCAGCTTGTGCATTAGTTTACTGTTAACTCTAGCCTCTCAGCTGGCTGTCATTTCCAACATGTTGCTATTGCAAATCGCTTGCAGTTTGAAGCTATTAACTTTTCCTTGCTGTCTTGTCCTCCTTACTAAAATATGATTGGACTTATCCTAGCAATTAGATTTTGGTCATTGCCTAAGCATCAAAAAGTTTACATGTGAGAAGAAATCTTTAGGAATTTTCCATATGCTAGCAAAGTGGAACCTTACTTATTCCACACACCCTGTTTCCCCGAAAATAAGACCTAATCTGAAAATAAGCCCTAGTATGATTTTTCAGGTTGCTCATAATATAAGCCCTACCCACAAAATAAGCCCTAGTTAAGTGAAACCATGCCCTCCACCATTATGCAGCATTGTGCGGCAACCAGAAGACGTAAAATAAAATATCCCTTGAAAATAAGCCCTAATGTGTTTTTTGGAGCAAAAATTAATATAAGACCCTGTCTTATTTTCAAGGAAACACGGTACCTGTACATGTTAGTCCAATTCATCATTTCCTTATGGGGGGGGCAGGGACATAAAGCCAATGATGGCTGAAAATGCATATCTGTACTTTGTATTTCAATATGTGTACTTTAATATAAAATGAAGCATGGAAATTGTCATCTAAAAAACATACACGGTAGGTGTTTGAACAGATAGGAGAGAGAAAAATTATGGACTCACGAGTAAGCCCATTGCATCAATGGAATTTACAGAGGAATAGAGTCACCAAATCCCCTCTGATTCAATGGGTATCCTTTAGTTGCTACTTAACGACTGAATTTTGGCCACTGATATTAAAGGGAACCTTTGATTAACCAGTATGTTTCTGAATACTGAGTTTGAATCACTGTGCAGCCGTGGAAGTTCATTGAAGATGTGGAACTGGTAAAACCACTCCTTATATATCTCAGTTACCTTGAAAGTCTTATTGTAGCCTCGTAGCGCAGTGGTTAATCTGCTGTACTGCAGTTAAAACTGCTCATGACCTGGGATTCAAATCCCAGGTAGCCGGCTCAAGGTTGACTCAGCCTTCTATCCTTCCGAGGTCAGTAAAATGAGTACCCAGCTCGCTGGGGGGGGGGGGCAATGTGTAGCCTGCATAATTAACTTGTAAACCGCCCAGAGAGTGCTTGAAGCGCTATGGGGCGGTATATAAGCAGCACGCTTTGCTTTATTACAGTCACTGTACATTCGTTCAGACTTGATATCACATAACTAACTTTAGGCAGGACAAGTGTAGTTATGAGTTGGAGGATAGGGCTAATAAAAGTATACCTAGGAAAAGTAACAAATATAACCAACTGAGATGTTGTAATCTAGGTTTACGAATTCTGCCCTGTCTAGATCTATTTTAAACTGTTCATGATCTACGTTGCTTATAAATGAATCTGGAATTTGCCCCTTAAGACCTAACCAGGACACTGTTTTCATATGATAGAATATGGAGACCTCAGGATTTTTTCAGGATTGGAAAAAGCATTCATGTGAAGTCCAGCCCCACCGCTTCCATGTAAAAAGAGTGGCTTTTGTTGAATCAAAGATTGAAGCCTGTAAGAAGGTTCTGCATATATCTTTTTAAAAAATGTGGGGAAAGCCTGTTTTGTGGCATGATCATCTCAGCACAGCTAAATGCAGATTACTTTTGTGGGGTCTTGACTAAATTCCAAGAGTGGAATGATTTGTTTGAAGGTATGAATAAGACAGTGTAAACTGAATTTCCATAAAGAAATAAGTGCCTTTGAAGCTTCCGAAGTTACAGTGTTACAAACCAAGGTAACAGGCAAATCACATCATAACAAACCTTTGTCATATTACCACAAAACAACTGCACAGGCAAGACTCCAACTGTAAGATAATAAAAACAATATTGTTATTCTGGCTATTTCCACAAGCTATGCTTCTACTCACCGTGTAATCAGTTAGCCATCCCAAAGCTGCATTTGCAACTTGTGTCATCTGTATGTGATTGAATCATGTAGTAATTATTAGCCTTATGCAGATATTATACATTGGGAAAATGACTGGCTTGAAAAACTCAAACCAGAATCCTACTGATGTTTCCACATGTGCAAATGAAATTGTATAAATTGTAGTAGCAAATTGCTGCTATTTAGTGAGGTATTGGCCATGTTATTGGCTGTGTGACCAGGAAATGAGTAGCACATTTATACTGGATGAATTGCAAATAGGATTCCAGCCTTCACACAGTTATTTTTTGACAAGGTGACCACACAGTCTCGCAGACAGACAACTCCATCTTTAATTTTCTAGGAAGTGGAAATAGCTACAGACAACAGTTCTGTCCTCCTGAAACTGCAGCTGATGATTTCTCCAAGTTTATGAGGCTCCTAAAACAACTATAGAAGCAGCACCAGAATATTTTTAGCATAAATAAAATAAAAGTCTAGCAGCATGCCCCTGATCACATTGTATGTGTTCCGTGCTGTTAAGTCAGAACCAATTTATAGCAACTCTGGTAGAGATCTCAAGGTAAATGAGACATTTAAGGAATGGCTTCACCAGTTTCACACACATCCAGTGGGTTTCCATGGCCAAATGGATTAGAACCTCTGTTCTCCAGAGCCCTAGTCCATCACCGTATCCACTAAACCACACTGGCAATCCAACTGCACTTACTTGCCAGTAAGCACTATTAAACATAGCATAGTAGTCACTTCTAGATTGACACTGGGCTTTAAACAGGGGTGTTTATTTATTTAAATATGCATATTTCATCTTGGAATATTTATTAGAAAATAGTTGGTTAACAAGTTATGTTTTTAAATTATAGGGACAGGAACACTTCTGCTTTTATATGGAAAGTGAAAAATCTTAGGTGAAAGCAAGAATGATGACCATTCTTACTGGTCAGGTAAATATGAGCTCCTGACTGAAGATGAGGCAATGTTTGTCAAACCAACCCTAGTAAAGCAGAAGTAAATACCCTGTAAATGCATCAGAAATCTGCAGAGACACAGAATTCTCATGAGGCATACTTTCAGACAAGATGGGAGTTTATATCTCCAGAGCAGCTAAATCAATAAATCAAAGTGGGAGGAATCTCTAGGGATATAGATGGAAGGAGAGTAGTGTATTTAACATGGCATTCCAAAATACTATTGCTATGTCTTTAAGACACAACCTGCTGCTTCTTGGACCTGAGGACTATGAACTGTGTCTGTGTTAGCAGCAGGAAGCATCAGAAGACTTTGTTGTGTTTGTGTAGGCATCCTTCAGTCAAGAGACTATGGTAACGTGCTCTGAATAGAAGGAAGAGTGTCTAATGTGGCTGAAAAGGCCATTTGAGAGTGACAATCCCTTCCACACTGAAGACAAATACAATCCGTCCCCTGTCCAGCTCCCTGATTTTTCTGGTTTAGGGACTGCCTCTTTGCCTTGGCCTGCTGAACAAGTTTCTCTCCAAATTGGGAGAGAAACCACCTCTGCACCACCTGCCTCCAGGCTGAGCGCTCAGATGTCAAGGTTTCCCATCTGTTGATGCCCATTCCTAAGGCTGTCAGATTATGCTTGCAGATATCCTTACAGTGCAGCTATTGTCTCCCTCTGGGGCGTTTTCCCTGCAATAATTCTCCATTTATATTTTTATATTTATTTTATTTATTGAATTTATGCCCTGCCCATCTAGTCAACTGAATACTCTGGGTGGCTAACAAAATATCTCCATACAGGAGAGCATTTGGAATCCAACTGTCAGCCATTCTGATGACATGCCCGAGCCAATGTAGAAATCTCTGTTTCAGTAATGTATACATGCTAAAAATTCCAGCTTGTTCTAGGACTGCTGTATTTGCAACTTTGTCCTGCCAGGTGATACCAAAAATGTGTCCCAGACAATGCATATGGAATGTGTTGAACTTCCTCTTCTGCCATGCACAAAGGGCCTAGGACTCACTGCAGTACAGGAATGTGCTCAGGACACAGGTTCTAGAGACCTGGATCCTTATATATACTGTTAGCTTCTTATTAAGCCATACTCTGTTTGTGAGTCTAGAGAACATGGTAGCTGCTTTGCCAATGCATTTTTCCAGCTCAACATCTAAAGAAAGAGTGTCAGAGATCATAGAGCCAAGGTACACGAAACCCTGAACAACCTCCAGTTCTTGTGTAGAGATGGTAATAGAGGAAGGTGAGTCCATGCCCTGGCACATTACTTGTGTTTTCTTCAGACTGATTTTTAATCCAAAATCTTGCCAGCCTTACTAAAACGATTCATAAGTTGTTGGACCTCTTCGGCAGAATGGGCAACAACAGCTGCATCATCAGCGAAGAGAAGTCCTGCATGCACTTCAGCTGGACTTAGGTCTTCACTCTCAATCTAGAGAGATTAAAGAACTTTCCATCTGATCTAGTCCAGAGGTAGACACCTGTTGCAGTTCCAAAAGCGTGCTTCAGCATGACAGCAAAAAAATAAAAAAAAAATTATAAAAATCCCAAACAGGGTTGATGCGAAGACACAGCCCTGTTTCACTCCGCTTCGGATGTCAAAGGGATCTGATGTTGAGCCATCAAAAACTACAGTGTCCTTCATTTCCTCATGAAAGGACCTGATGATATTAAGGAGTCAAGGTGGACATCCGATCTTGGGAAGGATTTTAAGCCCTCAGAGTACACCTTTGGTCTAGATAGGTGGGATAGAAATCCAATAAACAAACAAACAAACAAACAAACAAACAAACAAACAAATAAATAAATAAATAAATAAATAAAACGGCTGTCCCTGCTAACCAAATCAAAGGCCTTTGTAAGCTCTATGAATGCCACAAAGAGTGGCTGTTATTATTCCTTTCTCCTTCAACTGTCTCAGGGAAAATACCATGTCAATAATGGAAGTAATCACTCAAAATCCACACTGTGATTCTGGATAGACTCTGTCTGCAAGCACCTGGAGCCTCTTCAGCACAACACAGTCAAGCAGCTTCCCTACAACAGTGGTTCTTAACCTGGGTGCTATTGCCCCCCAGGGGGTGATTTTGTTTTTTAGGGGGGCAATGGAACGAAAAGGGGTGACGTGGAGGTGAAGGAACAGAAAGGGGGTGATATGGGGGTGATGGAGCGAGCCAAACCTGTGAAGGTGGCTGCAGCTGTGGTGCTGGCAGCAGATCTGGCAGGCTGATCCAGAGCAGCTGGTACTGGCAGCAGATCTGGTGCTGCCGCTGCACCATCGTTTGCAAAAGTTTGCTTCGACTTGCAGCTGGAGCTTCCAGTTACAAACAGAAAAAGGCAGGGGGGAAAAAGCAGGGAATTCAAACCGTTGGTGGCGAAGAGGCTGCTTCCTCACTCCAACAGTTAGGAAAAGGGAGGCTCAGCCTCCCAGGCTTCCAACACTGCCCCGACCACCGCGCTGGATGCCGGTGCTTTGGAAGCCTGGGAAGCTGGCACCCGATGCAGAAGTCAGGCGGCTTTTGGCTTCCTGGGCTTCCAAAGCTGCCCCTGCTATTCTCTGCCTCTTGTCCCCGCTGCCCTCTGTCTCCTGTCCCTGCTGCAACAGTGATGGGAGGCAGAGGGTAGCAGGTGCAGCTTTGGAAGCCCTGGAAGCCGAAAGCCACCCTGACCTCCTCACCGGGTGCTGGCGTCCTGGGCATTCAAACCCCCTCCGCTGCCCTCTGCCTCCCATCCCTGTTGCCCTTTGCCTCCTGTCCCCATGGGGATAGAAAGCAAAGGGCAGCAGAGACAGGAGGGAGAGGGCAGCAGGTGCAGCTTTGGAAGTCTGGGAAGCTGAAAGCCACCCTGACCTCTGCGCCAGGTGGCGGCTTCCCGGGTATCCAAACTCCCTCTGCTGCCCTCTGCCTCCTGTCCCCGTGGGCAGAGAGCAATGGGGATAGGAGACAGAGGACAGTGGAGGGGGTTTGGACACCCAGGAAGCTGGCACCCGACGTGGAGGTTGGGGTGGCTTTCGGCTTCTTGGGCTTCCAAAGCCACACCTGCTGCCCTCTCCCTCCTGTCCCTGTTGCCCTCTGTGAAATTTTCAAGTAACAGCCACCGGTTCAATACGAATTAATTTTCTAAGTTGAGGCACCACTGTATATCTATTATGATATCTGCCTCAGATAACATGGATAGCTGCTCCTCCACAAGAGACTTAGGGAGGCCTAGTGTTATAGTCAATCCTACCTACGCCACGGACTCTAACTTTTTGAATTCAAGGCTAAAATTCCCCCTGCTTAGATAGACTTAAGATTTAGGTACATTATGACACTTGTGATTGTTCTCTACCCAGAAGGCTAATATTACATTTTGCAACTGCTATCTCATAGCTCTATGGTTTAGGCAACTGAGATTGGGTGTTTGATTCTCCCCACTCTGCCTCCTTGACAAGGGCTGGACTTGACGATCCATAGGGTCCCTTCCAGCTCTTCAGTTCTAAGTCAGTTTCAGTTTTGTGCTGATATTTATTTATTTATTTATTTATTTATTTATTTATTTATTTATTTATTTATTTATTTATTTATTTGCTTTTTACCCCACCTCTCTAGACAGCGTCTACTCAGGGCGGCTTACATAGGTTAAAACACATCAAAATGACATATATAAAAATACAATTCTTACAATTAATTCTAAACAACACATTTCCAAGATGGCAAGACTCAAGAAAAGGGGGGAAAATACTTAATTGGCTAGAGGGAAGGCCTGTTTAAATAACCAAGTTTTTAATTCGCTTTTGAAAACACCCAGCGAGGGTGCCAGCTGAATTTCGGTAGGGAGAGTGTTCCACAGCCGAGGGGCCACCGCCGAGAAGGTCTGGTTTCTTGTTTTTTCCTTCCGGGCCTCCCTTGGCGTCAGGCCCCTCAGCCGTCCCTGCTGGCTATGTCGGGTGATTCGGGTAGATCTGGGTGGGAGAAGACGATCTGCCAAATATTGAGGTCCCAAACTTTTTAGGGCTTTATATGTAATCATTAACACTTTGAAATTGATGCGGAAACAGATGGGCAACCAGTTCAAGGCAGCCAGAGTGGGAGAGATGTGTTGATATTTTCTCACCCCACTAAGAAGCCTGGCTACCGCATTCTGGACCACCTGAAGTTTCCACATCAGCCTCAGAGGCAGCCCCACGTAGAGTGCATTACAATGGTCTAATCTCGAGATTACAAGCGCATGGACTAGAGTAGTGAGGGGCCCCCCATCACGATATGGTTGCAGCTAGGCAATCCGCAGTAGATGAAAATACGTGGAGTGGACCACAGATGCCACCTGCATTTCCATGGTAAGCGCCGTGTCCAGATGTATCCCCAAGCTGCGGACCTCACTTTTTGCGGCAAGGGTCATCCCTCCAAAAGAGAGGGAGTCACCTATGCTGCTAATGGAAGGGCAACCCACCCTCAAGACCTCTGTTTTGTCTGGGTTCAGCCTCAACCCATTTGACTGCATCCATTCCAGTACGGTCTCCAGGTAGTGCTGCAGGGACAGAACAGCATCTACCGAGTGTATGTTAGTGTATGCTTGCTTCTGTTTTGTGTTTTGTTTTATTTTGTTTCTCTTTTTATTTTTGTTTTGAGGGGAGAGTTAGCATTAATATTCTGACTAACTAATGTTAGACTGTTCAGACAGTCAAATTCCAAATGGGTAAAATTAATAATTCATTTTAATCCACATGAAATATTGCAAATTTATGTGCCACAATATCTGTGCCATGCCATAATTTTTTTAAAAAAATCAGGCTTCACAACTAAAGGCAATTGCATGTGATCTTTTAAAAGTGCATTTGTTAATTTCTTCTTTGTATCAGTGCCTGCATGAAAGTAAAGCTGAAGATTGCTGTTCTTGAGTTAAAGTGGGAATAGATTGTTTAAACATCTGTTCCTCCCTGTCTATCACTTTTCCAGTGTGAGACAATTCCTTTTTCTCAATGCTAAATATTAAAAAAAGTAAAAACTGGAATTATAGACTCAGCTAATTAAAAAACAAATACCTGTTCAGTTGATTAGTTCCCATGGTATCAGGATTCAACATTTCTCTAAAGATGTTTGCAAATTATTTATTTTTGTGAAGTTAGTATCATGTCTGCACATGCCAGGAAAAAGCAGTGCCTTTAAAATATTATGAGATTAATTGTGGTAAGCCTAACAAACTGGCAGATTCTGGAAGTTTCACCACTATAAGCAGCTGCTGAAGATCCACCAGCACTTCCTTTGACTTTTATGCTTGATCCAAATGTATCTATTAAATTTATATTCTCCTTTTTCACAGTTGAAGGATCCAAAGTGGTTTATAAAATGGTTTGGGTAACAAATGAGCACATTAAAATACGGCTAATATGAAATAGTATACTAAGTACCAACAGAAGATGTATAGGAAGCTGCCATGTTGATGGCCCCTCAGTGTTCTGGAGGAATATTGGGGCAGTGTGTGTTGAGCATCTAGATGTGCCAGCTGCAGATTCCATTGGTACTGCAGAATATTGCCAGTCTGCATGCTGGGTAGGAGATCCCCCACCATTGGGGTGGTTTCTTCTGGACTACACTTTGCTGGAACCTTCTCATACCTGGACCATCCTCACAATCTGGTCTTAATCACCTCTTGAACAGTACACTGACACTGTTTCATTTCACCTGTCTAGAAACCTGCCAGAAAACTTATGAACACCAACACACACACACACACACACACACACACACACACACACACACACACACACACACACACACACACACACACACACACACACACACACACACACACACACACACACACAGAGAGAGAGAGAGAGAGAGAGAGAGAGAGAGAGAGAGAGAGAGAGGGGGGGGTAATGTAATTTGGTTCAGTTGAAAAACATAAACCAGCAAAATGTGCTTTTCATGGTACTAATCACATAGTCACAATATTTAGCTGAAGTAAACAGTATTGCTTTCTAAATGGTCTAGTATATTATTAGAAGATTTTTGTAGACAACAGAATCATCCCATATATGAAAAAGGAATCAAGCATATTTACTTATCCTCTTTCCCAAATGATTGGGTCTAAAGCAGCTCACATCATATCAAATGGCAATGCAAAGCATTGTGCAATAATGCAAGAAAAAAAAGTAGAAAAATTCAAATAGTTATTTCATTGATAGATTCTCAACATGGAGATGAATTAAAAAATCAATCACGATATTACTTAATTTTGCTGATTTGTTAACTATTCATCCCTTCATATTTGTAAATTCCAGAGACCCCAACAAATATGAAGGGAGGAATATGTGTCCATTTTTACTCTTCCCCCTAGCCTTCCCTCTCTGTATGGCTTTCCCACTCTGCTTATGGGCCTGCCCATCAGCTGATCACCAGGGCCATAGGCAGCCAGCCAGCCTACAGCCACCCACCCTCAAAGTCTGTCCTCCACCCCATTCCCCTCCCTACCTTAGCCACTGCTGCCATCCACTATTGCCCAGGACCACTGCCATCCATAGCTGCCATCCATCCATTGAGGTGGCCTCTGCAGCCATGGCCTGCCATAAGGGACAGTGGCTGCCCCTTCCAAAGATGGTGGTTGCAGTTTCATTTAGGGCAGGGAAGCTGCAGCTGCCTTCTTTGCAAAGGGCAGCCAGTATCCCTTAAGGCAGGCCATAGCAGCAGAGGCCACCACAGCGAGCAGTGGTGGATGGTGATTGTGCAGGCTTCCATGGTGCAGGCCACTGCAGATAGTGGTGGTGATGGTGGCACAGACTGCAAGCCCAAATGATAGCAAGGTAGGGAGGTTTAAAAAAAAGAGATCACCTCTGGCTGTCTTAAAAAAAAACCAAACAAACCAATGAACCGAATAATAGTTTGTCAGTTCATGGGGAGGAAATTCATGGTTCATGGTTTGTCAACTTTGACGGACCATGAACCAGGACGAACCAACATTTTGGCAGTTGGGCCCCGTCTGTAATAGATACATTGAAAGATTACCTTATTATCTACTTTTTAATACTGTGCCTTTCCCTCAAATTGGAAACCAAAGGAGCTTTTGGTGTAATTAAAAACAGTACAATTAAAAGAGCAACACACTGTATCAGCCTTCTTCCCAGCTCTGAACATGAGTTCAGAGCCATTGAGGTAAGATACATCACCTATACCAGTGGTGTCGAACTGTGGCCCTCCAGATGTTCTTGGCCTTCAACTCCCAGAAATCCTGGCCAGCAGAGGTGGTGGTGAAGGCTTCTGGGAGTTGAAGTCCAAGAACATCTGGAGGGCCACAGTTCGACACCACTGACCTATACCATCCACAAATCCATAAACATTTCTATTATTCTTTTGTCTTTAGCTGTATCTGTGGCTCACTTGCCCATTCCCTATTCCAAGTCTAGATTCCTCGCTAAACTTTTCAAAAGTCATGCTTATGTTGGTCCGAAAAGAATATTCTAAGAAATAATATTGTACTGATATCTTTTGCTTGTTCTTTTATTGTGTGCTGTGGGCATGCCGTGAGAATGGCTGAATGGTAACAACAGCCCTGAAATTAAAAGACGCCTGCTTCTTGGGAGGAAAGCGATGACAAACCTCGACAGCATCTTAAAAAGGAGAGACATCACCTTGCCAACAAAGGTCCGCATAGTCAAAGCTATGGTTTTTCCAGTAGCTATATATGGAAGTGAGAGCTGGACCATAAAGAAGGCTGACTGCCAAAGAATTGATGCTTTTGAATTGTGGTGCTGGAGGAGGCTCTTGAGAGTCCTCTGGACTGCAAAGAAAACCTATCCATTCTGAAGGAAATCAACCCTGAGTGCTCTCTGGAAGGACAGGTCCTGAAGCTGAGGCGCCAATACTTTGGCCATCTCATGAGAAGAGAAGACTCCTTGGAAAAGACCCTGATGTTAGGAAAGTGTGAAGACAAGAGGAGAAGGGGACGACAGAGGACAAGATGGTTGGACAGTGTCACCGATGCTACCAACATGAATTTGATCCAACTCCAGGAAGCAGTGGAAGACAGGCGGGCCCGGAGTGCTCTGGTCCATGGGATCATGAAGAGTTGGACACGACTTATCGACTAAACAGTACAGTCGTGCCTTGCTTAATGGGCGGCTCATTTAATGACGAATCCACATAGCGTCGATTTTTTGCGATCGTTTTTGCGATCGCATAACAATGTTTCTAATGGGAAAATATCGCTTTGCGATGATTGATAAGCTGTTTCACTTATTGATTTTCGCATAACGATGTTTTCCCAACAGCTGATCGGTGGATCCAAAATGGCCACCAAGTTAAAAAAATGGCTGCCTGCTTTGTTTTTGTGTCCATTCCTCGCTTACTGGGCAGCGAAAATGGCAGCCGTATGGAGGATTTTTGCATAAAGGTATTTTTTTTTGCCCATAGGAAAGCATTGAACGAGTTTTAATGCATTCCTATGGGCTTTTTTTATTTCTCATAGCGACGAATCCGTATAGCAACGATTTTGGCTGCACGGATTATCGTCACTATGCAGGGCACCACTGTATATGTAAACCTCCCAGAGTGACCTGGTACCAGATGGGTGGTATGGAAGCCAAATAAATACATGAATAAAATAAATTCATTTTTACTGTGCATGTAACAGCTTGTTGTGCATGCAGTTGTTCTTTCCCCAGTGTTAGCACATGTGGGTATTCACTCCATCCTCGAAGACGCAGACACCCCCATTGTATTGAATAGAGTAATTGCTAGCCTATAGAACAACAAAATGGGTACTGTGCCCTTGGGGCATTATGCTCCATATTGCCTCATCAGAATTCTGTTGAGGAAAACCACTATGCCTTCTGTCCCTGGTACAGGTACTATTTCCCCCCCCCCCAAAAAAATCCATTATGGTTATATAGAACAGTTCAATGGTAGATGCTGAACGTTCTGAAAAGCCTGAAATAAACACAAAGAATTCCTGTAGTCCTCTTTTTATCCCCAATGTACAAATTTGTTATCCAAAAATTAATCCTGCTGTGTTTAAGAAAAAACAATGTTCTATATTATATGTTAGCAACAAAACAGAACAAAAACCTGCAACAAATCCAATTCTATAGTCCAAGATAAGGAAATACAGCAGCTGGATTGATGAGCCTAGTAAATTCTTTTATATAAGAATCATCCCAGGAGACAAGTCTTTTATGTACTCCCCAAGGTGCATAAATCAGTGTTAAATCTACTTGGCAAGCCCGCTTAAGAATTGATTTACTAACTTAGCCAATTGAAGAGTTTATATAGACCTTTCCCATGTATAACCTGATACAGATGCTCCATTCTTGTATTTAATGTGCCACAGATGTTGGCCACAACACAGTCTAAGAGGAGTATTTTGTACAGATATCAGTCAACTATTTCCAATTATTGGTTTAAAGTAAATAGTCACATAATCACTTTGTTGCCTAGGAAAATTTTTGTTTGGCATCTTACCTTTTTTCTTCTTTTCTTCCTGGTCATTTATGATATATTTAAGCTCAAAGTTGCACTTGTCATATTACATTTCTTGCAATCTGATATAATATGCTGTTAATTCCTTAAAATAAATTGGCAGTAAGTATTAAAATATTGGTTATCCTATAGCTGTCGAAGTCTTATGAATTTCACATGATGTATTCTGCATATAAGTTAAATAGGCAGCCTTGTCGTACTCCTTTCCCAATTTTGAACCAATCAGTTGTTTCATATCCAGTTCTAACTGTTGCTTCCCGTCCCTCATAGAGATTTTTCAGGAGATAGATAAGGTGATCAGGCACTCCCATTTCTTCAAGGACTTGACATAGTTTGTTGTGGTCCACACAGTCAAAGGCTTTTGCGTATGCAATGAAGCAGAATTAGATGTTTTTCTGGAATTCTCTGGCTTTCTCCATAATCCAGCGCATGTTAGCAATTTGGTCTCTAGTTCCTCTGCCCCTTCGGAATCCCACTTGGGAGTTCTCGGTCCACAGATTAAACATACACAGTTCCAAACAATAAACATAATAGTACAAAATCAAATAAATACAAACCAACCAACAATTTAAATAATAATAATAATAATTACAATAATATAAAATAATATATAGTAAGAATAAAAAGAATTACCTATCCGTCTGTCTGCCTGTTAAATAATGTTTTCTAAAGCCATTATCTCTGTGCTTCTTTCTTTGTGTGCCTTCCTCAGGGTTGGTTTTTGATTTTGATTTTTGGAGAGGTCTTTCCCATAGCATATTTTGTCTGTGAAGCACTTTTGCCAGATAACTTTATTGATTTCTTTTTTGTTATTAGGATGACACTATTCTATTTACTAGGCCTTTTCATGGACTGCATTTATGGATTGTCTTCTGATTACTTCCTCCATAAACATTTGCCTTTCTCTTCTGGTGAATTGATATTTTAATAGATTTGGTATGAAGTTGTAAGATTTCATGTAAGCCAACTCACACCTTTAGGGCATAAATTAATCATTGTCAGTGCAACAATCTATAGCCATGTGCAGCAAACAGTTAGCAAATACCCCCAATAGCTCACTGGCAGAGATGTACCTGAGCATCATGGGAGATGTTCCTTGTGCAACTACTTATCAGGTTGCTCAGAGATGTGTTTGCATGTTTTGTCTTTCCTTGTACAATCAACTCATAGACAATTGGCCTCCCCATACTTAAACCAGAGAAAAAGGGACCCAAAGGCAATTCCTTTCATAAGGCTATGTCAAATGAGATTGTGTGAGCAGCTAGGAGTACAGTGCTGCACTGTGGTTAAGATAATGTGTAAGAGATTTTTTTTGAAAAAAAATGTAGGTGGGGCTCCTCAGCCTTGGAAGGCAGCCCATCTAGGGGAAGGAAAACTCCGATTTCAGACCTCCACTGCCTTGTGGCTATATCCAAAGATGTACTCTGGGAGCTTAAAATCCTTCCCAAGATTGGATGTCCATCTTGACTCTTTGAGATCATCAGGTCCTTTCATGAGGAAATGAAGGGCACAGTTTTTGATGGCTCAACATCAGATCCCTTTGACATCCGAAGCGGAGTGAAACAGGGCTGTGTCCTCGCGTCGACACTGTTTGGGATCTTTTTTGCTGTCATGATGAAGCACGCTTTTGGAACTGCAACAGAAGGTGTCTACCTCTGGACTAGATCAGATGGAAAGCTCTTTAATCTCTTTAGTTTGAGAGCAAAGACCAAAGTCCAGCTGAAATGCATGCAGGACTTCCCCTTCGCCGATGCTGCAGCTGTTGTTGCTCATTCTGCTGAAGAGGTCCAACAACTTATGAATTGTTTTAGTAAGGCTGCCAAGATTTTGGATTAACAATCAGCTTGAAGAAAACACAAGTCATGGGCAAGGCCGTAGACTCATCTCCCTCTGTTACCATCTCCACACAAGAATTGGAGGTTGTTCATGACTTTGTGTACCTTGGCTCAATGATATCTGACACTCTCTCCCTAGATGTCGAACTGGATAAACACATTGGCAAAGCAGCTACCATGTTCTCTAGACTCACAAAGAGAATATGGCTTAACAAGAACAAATGATGGAATATTTCTTATTTCTTAATTAGAAATAATGACTGAATATACCAAGATCCCAGTCACTAGAACCTGTGTCCTGAGCACACTCCTGTACTGCAGTGAGTTCTGGACCCTTTGTGTATGGCAGGAGAGGAACTTTAACACGTTCCATATGCGTTATCTCCAATGCATTTTTGGTATCACTAGCAGGACAAACTTCCAAACAGAGTAGTCCTAGAACGAGCTGGAATTTTTAGCATGTATACATTACTCAAACAGCGATGTCTATGTTGGCTTGGGCATGTTGGGAGAATGGCTCATGGTCGGATTCCAAAAGATCTCCTGCATGGAGAATTATTGCAGAGAATGTGCTCCAGAGGGAGCCAACATCTTCAATACAAGGATATCTGCAAATGGGATCTGAAGGCCTTAGGAATGGACCTCAGCAGATGGGAAGCCTTGACACCTGAGTATTCAGCCTGGAGGCAGGTGGCACATCATTGCCTCTCCCATTTTGAAGAGACCCTTGTGCAGCAGGCCGAGGCAAAAAGGCAGTCCTGAAACCAGCAAAATCAGGGATCTGGACAAGGGACAGATTGTATTTGTCTTCAGTGTGGAAGGGATTGTCACTCTCAAATTGACCTTCCCAGCCACACTATACGCTGTTCCAAGTCCTCCATATAGACGATGTTACCACAGTCTCTTGAAACTCAAGAATGCCTAATCTGAAGAGAATTTTTTTAAAAGGTCCCCTTGCAATGTTAAGGAAAACTGAAAAATGTTTACAAAATAAATTCAAAAGTATACTAAGAACATGGTGAAAAGAACCCCCACTCCACAAAAATTTAATATAGGTTTTAAGGGAGTACGAAATGTTAGGATTTGTTAAAACAGCTGAAAACTGATAGGCCCAAGGTGGAGAACTTCCTCTACCCATTGAGGCATTCTACAGTTACCAAGGTATGTGAAATTCAAGGTTCTGGCTCATAGAGAGAGAGCACCCGTAGCTAAAGGAGTCTTCTTGTCACTGCATGAGCAAAAAAAAAAGTGCAAAAGGAGTACAGCTACAGCCTCCCTTCCTCTCATTATGTTTAAGAGGACCTAAATAGGCCTGTATTCTCATCTGGCAGAAGACTGTATTCTATCTCACCTTGCAGAAGGACAGATAGTTTAGGAGTAGGACCCTATGCTCATTTTAAATAAGAACTTTAACAACCGCTGTTGGGTAAATTTGATTGCATTTGATTGAACATAGTTAAAATTCTCTTCCACTAGCCAGCCTTTTCTCTTTCTTCATTCTTTGCTTTTCGGAGCAAATACTAATGTGCTTTTACAGCATAACTACAAATGGAATTTATGTTTCTTCCCAAGGGCATACTTCAGAAAGTCTTCTCTATATGCAAAATGTTGCTTTGTAGGCCTTGGATTTGTTTACACTACCTATTGGATAAATATATGTATATGCATATTTAACAAATGATGAGGTCATTTTGAAGAAATATGGAATGAGCCTTAGAAAAAAATGCTCTGAACTTTCGGATGGTCTTTAATAGAACAAAACATCAACATGTCATTGAACTATTTAGTAAATATTTCAGTAAAAACTAAGTTGAAGTCTGTTTTTTCTATGGTAGTGTTGTCTGAGACATTTCCTTTGGATAAATATTCTGCTATTCTTCTCATTAAGGAAACAGAGATGCTTGAAATTTGCACAGATCTAGGTAAATTAAAAATGAACTCTGGTGAGCATATTTGGCAACATAGTGATTATTCACGTACAGGGCCAAATCCAGTTGTTCGCGCTGACTAGAATACACCCACAGAAGTGAATACAACTTGGTAAGCCAACCTTCCGTGCTTTCATACTCTTTCTCCTCAAACATGCCACAGGTCTAAGACAGTTCAATTTATCTTCTATGTTAGTTCTCATGAGAGCTCCTGCCTATAGAATTTCAGCCAACCTGACATATTTGATGTGTTGGACTGCAAATCTTACCACCACCATTTGGACTGTGGGGAGGTTAGCTCAAAGCATCTGGGACTGAAAGTGCTGGATTTTTTTCCTCTTTTGTTGGACTATGGAAGATATTCTGAAAGCTAACCAGAGCATTTGACATTGTCCAAATGGGACTGACAACTGAGAACAAGATCTTTCTCCAACCACTATGTAATCTGGCTGCAATTTTATCCCAATTTTTTCTAATGAAGAATTACTTCCTTCCTCAGGAGGTGTGGCTGGTCCCTTTTTTCTTTCTTCTCACAACTGAAAATCTGCCTCCTTTCAGAGGCTTTTTGGGGAGTCAGCAGAGAGCTAAGTCTTTTAAAATCTGATTTGTAGTTCTAAAATTTTGTTTATTATCATTTGAAACTTTGGTCTTGAGTCTTGGAATATTTGCTAGATTGGAGGTTTGATGAGGGTTTTTTGCTTTTATATGTTTATTATCTTAATTTATGTTGTATATTTATGTTCTTTTCTTGGAAGCCACCCAGAATATTGGCTTGTCTATTAGGTGGGTGGGGTATAAGTTTAAATAAATAAAATAAATTGGTATTTTAAAAAATTATTTATAGATTTTAAATATTTTTTTTATCCATGAGTCCCCACTTAGGCAGAAAGGTGGGATAATAAGAAAGTAGGTAAGTAAGTAAAACATAACAAGGTAGGGAGAGTCATAGCAAATCACATCACATCAGCTGATGCAGAATCTGAAACCGTCAGACTCCATTTTGAAACTTCCTTTTAACCAAGGGGCCTGACACACACATTTGGCCAGGATTTCTGGAATTTTTATGTTCTTTTTGCCTCATCCACAGCTCTGCATTGCCCAGCCTGATGAAGACTTGTAAGGAATCACAAGCTAGGTAAATTTTTAAGTGGTCTACCAAAACTATCACCCATCCTTGCTTTTTTCTTGTATACAAGGACGACACAACTTTCTTTTCTTTCTTTTTCTTTTCTTCTTTTTTAAAGGTCAGATTTGCCTTTTAATATTCTGTTTTGTTTTATATAATACTTTGTGCAATAAACAAAATTGGCTTTTTCGGGGAGCTGGTGCACATGTTCATGGTTTTCCAATAAGACAGGGTAACATGGTAGGAATGACGAATTTGAATAATGGGTCAGCTTTGTAAACAGGGTATTGGTGATTGTAATACTTGTAACCTCTTGATGGTTCAAAATAGTGGATAATGGAAGAAGTTATTTGGAGAAGTAACATTTTGAGCTCTAATCTATTTCTATTTTTGTTTGTTTGTTTGTATTGGAAATCAAATCATGTTCCCGGAAGTAGAGAATGGCATATCCAGTCACAGAACTATACAGGAAACAAATCATCATGCATTGTAACAGCTAGTGAGCAAAGAAGTTCTCATATTAAACTTAAAGACTGGAATTTGAAGAACGGCTTCAGAACTGAAAAGCAGGAGTGCATTAAATTATTTTGGAATCACTAACACATATTACAGTAATCAATAACCTGCTTCTCTTTATATAGTGGTGAGTGCCTTGTTTAACTAACAACATAAATTGTTTCCACATAAATTGAAACTGAATGGGTTCTATTTTCTGTTGGTTTGTTGTGAGGGATGCATGGCTAATCATACTTGGTAATAGCTTACCAGTGCAAAGAAGTATATAGGAGAGCATCAGCAGTCAAAGGAATTACAAGTACAGTTATATTTGGGTCTTGCTGTCCAATACATTTAGCCTTGTCATTAATCTGGTCCTGCTAACCAAAGTTTATTTTGCTATAAGTTGCCCTCATGTTGGCTGAAAACAGATGACACAACTTTAGATTTAGCATGACCTTATCTAACTGAGAACTAATTTTGGCTTTGTGAAAATCCAGGTGATGTTGCATAGGTTCCTTTTCATTCTAAAGCATGAATGGGGTTTAAAATGGCAGTCAGTATTATTGTCGTAAAGCAAATCAAATCAATATGATTAAATACGATTGAAAGGTTTCGTAAGCAATAACTTTTGCAACAACAACAGTATAGTCTCCACTCTATTAAAAGCAATCCCACAGGATCCAATGCCAAATGGTCACATCATGTGTCAATGTATGAAGTGGAATGTAAAAAGAGGAATGGATAGTTCTGTGGTCAGTGAAATACAGTAGTGCCTTGATTTACGAACTTAATCTGTATTGGAATGGCGTTCGTAAGTCAAAATGTTTGTAAGTCAAAGTACCATTTCCCATAGGAATGCATTGAAAACCCATTAATCCATTTTGGCCAAAGGAAATAATACCCCCCCCCCAAAAAAAATAAAAGTAAAAATCTGCAAGCCCCTGAGGCTACAAAAAAAAAAACAAAACACAAAAATAACCCCCCAAATAACCCCACCAGCCTAATCCCAACCTGCAAACAGTAAAAAGCAGCACACTTACCTCCCCATGAAGCCTCCTCTCAAGCTCACCCAACCTTCCCTGCAGCCACGTGGGCCCCACCACCACCGAAGCCATCATCAGCGGGAAGCCCTCTGGGAGCTCACCTGGCCTTCCCTGCAGCTGTGCGGGCCCTACCGCCACTGAAGCTGCCACTGGCAATTGCCGCCTTTAGGCTTTCCTGGGGGTAGACCGGGCCTACCAGGGGACCCCCAGGAAGTCTCCCATGGTGGTGGGGAAGCCCTGGGAGGCCTCTGAAGGCAGCGATGGCGGTGACACCGGAAGTCTGGGAGGCTGAGCCTCCCTTTCCCTAACTGATGGGGCAAAAGAGCTACAAAGAAGCAGCCTCTTTGTCATCAATGGTTAGGTTTTTTTGAATTTCCTGCCTTTTCCCCCTGCCTGTTTCTGTTCGTTTGTCAGAGCTCCAGCCGCATGTCAAAGCAAAATTTTGCAGCCAGAGCTGTTTGGAAGTCAAATTGTTCGCAGGTCATGGCGTTCGTAAGTCAAGGCACCACTGTACACTCTTGTTATGTTTTCCTTCTGAATATTCACATTCAGAAGGAAAACATAACAAGAGTGTATTTCATAAATAAGAGACACATGGCTTTACAACACAATCTTGAATTATATTATCTCACAACATGCACTGTCCGGTTTGTGCAACAGATGGTGTAAATAGCAAAGGCTGTTTCCAAGTGGTTCACACATATTAAGATAATCTAGGCTGTCCAAGGATTCCCCACTCCCACCCCCCAAATACAAGTTTGTTTCTATGACAGATTTTCCACTCCAATGAAAGAGTTAAAATTGAAAGAAAACTGAACCTCTGGAAATATTCATTATGTCATGCACTTCTTTCCCATAGATTTTGCTATTATTTTAAAACTAATTTACAAAGCTGTTTTCATATACTTACTTGGAAAGGTTTATGCTCAGAAATTCAGAGAGGTAAAGCATTGGTTAAAGTAATATATTATTGCAAAAGCTATTCCCTGCTCTTGGCCAGTTTATTTTTCTGCACCTGCTGTTTGGAAAAATGTCTATCTATTTTTGCAATAATAGGATTAGAGTGCCTAGCAAGCTTGCAAAAAAAAAAAGTTTTTTCTTTTTTCTTTTTTTGGCCTGATGCTGATGACATTTTTGCCAGTGCAGCCTGAAGCAAAATAGTGAATTACCTATGTCGGATCTGATTCCCTCCTGCGAATTGTTCCTTGAGTTGCTGTTCATTTTAGTGTGGCTTGCTGATAGTGGATCACATCCCTCAACTGGAGGAAAAAAAAACAGTTTTTAAAATATCCAAAGAGAAGGTGCTAACCCCTATTACAAAGCAAGACTAATCAACTTATTCTGGCTCTACAGTTTGTTAGTCTAGGGGAAAAATGACTGCTACAAAATCTGGGGAATTGCTTCATAACTGAGACCTTAATTAACTTTAACAATGGGGCAAAAATAGTTTCCAAAATTTTCTACTCACCTAGGAAGAAAGTTTGATATTCCTCCCAGAATAGCTTTTGTATTCTTCATTCTTTTGACATCCGGTGGCATAGTTATACATTTTGAAGTCCATGTGCTTATCATGACTCCATTTCTCTCACTCCATCCCTCTCTCTCTTTCAGTCTCTCTCACTCACTGTGTGTCCACAAATACTCATACTCCAAGCTGTTGTACATATTATGTATGAACACTGGATTATTACATATGTGTAACAACAGATTAAATCAGGAATGCCTGTGCAATTCAGGGGCAACTACAGGACAGACCAAGAACTTCCCTCAAGTAGAACTACCCAGTGTAAGAGGATCCCAGAAGATGAGCACATCATGTGTACTATTGTTGCTGGAGAGGAAAGAAACAAGAATAGCTGGGATGTCTCTGTAGTCCCTCTGTGCCAAAATATTTAGAAGGGCTGGTTGTGGAGTTAATGAAAGGATGAAAGAAAGGTGTGAATGGGTACAATGCACACAGTAGAGAAACATACACATCCTTCTAGGTTAACCTAATGTTGCCACCCCTGCTCCAAATCCAACAGAAAAGAAGGACAGGGAAACAAATCAACTCATTTGAAATGTGGTGTTGGAGGAGAGCAGTACAGATATTACAGATGAGAAATACAAAAAAGAGGTTGCTCAATCAAGTCAAGCCTGAACTCTCTCAAAAATGATTAAACTGAGCCTATCCTACCACAAACACAAATACAGAACTGACCAGAAAAGACAATATTGCTTGGAAAGGGGTAGGAGTGGCAGTAGGAAAAAAAGGAGATTGAGATGGGCTGACTCAGTAAAGGAAGCCAAAGCTGTTAGTTTGCAAAATATGAGCAGAACTTACTGAAAAAGATAATATTGCTAGGAAGAGGGGGGACAGTAAGAAAGAACCTAATATTAGAGGAACGGTTTGCAAGATCTGAGCAGAACTGTTAATGACAGAATATTTTGGAGGTCACGAACTCCTATAATCAACATGCATCAGAAGTGACCAAAACTCTAATAACATTGAGTAAAATCACCCCCAGCCACAAAGCAAAAAACAGTAATTTCACAGCTTCTGGATATTTGTTCTCTATACTTTTTGTATAGAGAACAATGTTGGTCATCGAAGTGACCAACATGAATTTGGCCAACTCCGGAAGGCAGTGGAAGACAAGAGGGCCTGGCATGCTCTGGTCCATGGGGTCACGAAGAGTCGGACAACAACGACTAAACAACAACAAATACTTTTTAAAAAATCTTTTAAAATTATTTTTAAAACCAGAAACAGAAACCCTTTTTTATGCCTGTTTGGCTAGGAAGGAGTTATAAAGTTCTCCTCCTGAAAGTCATTTAATTTGGTTCTCACTGACAGGGTCAAAAGTTCAGATCTTTCCTCCTCACAAGCTGTGATAATATTTTTAAATTTGTAAAATTTTGTACTGGTTAGCTTGTTACATGCAATTTATATGAAAGTCACTATTTTACCCTTTTGAAATACCTTTTCTGAGAATCAATATTTCACCTCTCGCATCCTGGATTCCTTCCAATGTTGTTGTTGTTGTTTTTTAAGTGGCTGGGACTTACCATTCTCTTTCAAGATAAGGAAGGTTGGTCTTTTCAACTTATTTGATCTGTTTTAAATCAAGGGATGTCAAAGGTCAATTTATTCTGCATGGGTGGTTAAAACAGTATACTTTTTAAAAATTGTAACTAGAAAACCCTTTATCCAAACACCCCCAACTTTGGTACAGAGCAAGAGTGCTGATCTGAGGCCCAGTTTCAAAATTCTAATGTGTTTTTTGGGCTTTTAAAAATTGCTTTACAGAATGTTGATTTGCTCTGCTGTACAAATTATAGCTACTGTGCAGCTATAATATTTTTAAACTTTCTTTGGCCACTCCAGGATCAAAGAAGGATTTGTCAGTAAAATCTTTCTTGTGGTTTGTGTGTGTGTGTGGGGGGGGGGGTTTGTTGTTGTTTTTGTTGTTGTTGTTTTAAGGGGAATATGAAACAAAAGGTGAACAGAGAAAGACTGGGGGCACTCCCTCGAGATCCAGGGATGTCATTGGACCTATGAAGATTTGTTACCTTTGATTTTAGCAAATGGATGCTAATGGTAGGGGGCACAACCAGAATTTTTTAAATTAATTAATAATTTGAATTTCATGCCTAGAAAGCCTGAGAATGCCTCATGCTGAGCTAAACACATTGAGGAAATCAGAAATTAGGCCTGAGTTACAGTCTGATGGCTGGCTGGGTGGCTTGTCATGGGCACAGCAGTGTTTCTGTTCCTCTAGGGCTGTTAACTCAGTTGCAATCAAACATTAAAAAAGAAGAAGAAGCAAGTCAATAGTCACTGTGAATTTGAATATACTGACTGCTTTAAAAGAGTAAAGGGTAGCTTAGAATAGTTTTTTTCCCCAGAGCCCTTTGAGGTATTTCTTCATTTCACCCTTTAGCAATAAGCATCCAGTTCTATTGCACTTATCACAATGACTGCAGAAAAAGCACATTCTTTTCACCAGAGAGAAACAAAAATATAGGGTTTGTTTGGTTAGCAGTAAACATGACTGAAACTGAAATGCAGTGCAAAAGAGATACACGGCGTGGAGTCTAACTCTAACCTATCATGCAAAGTCAAGCCTTTAAATCTTTAACAACTATATATACATATTTTAGAAGTCCACCATCTTCAGTGAACAGGATTTGGTGCCTTCCCTGAGTGAACCTCCTGTTGTGTTCTCTTGCTGAATATAGGGATGTGGTGGCGCTGTGGGCTAAACCGCAGAAGCCTGTGCTGCAGGGTCAGAAGACCAAGCAGTCGTAAGATCGAATCCACGCAACGGAGTGAGCTCCCGTCGCTTGTCCCAGCTCCTCGCCAACCTAGCAGTTCAAAAGCCTGCAAATGCAAGTAGATAAATAGGGACCACTTCGGTGGAAAGGTAACAGCGTTCCGTGTCTAAGTCGCACTGGCCATGTGACCACGGAAGATTGCCTTCGGACAAAACGCTGGCTCTATGGCTTGGAAACGGGATGAGCACCGCCCCCTAGAGTCGAACACGACTGGACAAAAATTGTCAAGGGGAACCTTTACCTTTACCTTTTCTGTTCTTAAACTACTTTTTTTATTCATACAAGCTGCTATTCTTTAAGTTAAGGATGGCATAGTGTGTCATGCAACAAATTTAAAAAAGTCCTAAGGGAATGAAGCATAGCTCCCATTTTGCTCAACCATGGCTACACAGGAGATTATTGTGGTGACAAAGTTGGAGACCTATGTCTTTTTTTAAATGAATTCCTTGGTGAAAATGTGGATGAAATAAGAAACTTTATTTTTTTCCTCAAAAATATGTATTTGCAAACTTTGGGGTGGAGAGGAGATCATCCTCAAAAGTCCAATATAAATTTCTTAGGATATTGAATTCTGCACATCATATCAAAACTCTGTGCTTGCATGGTGTCATTATGGGATTGCAGGGCAATACAGCTCTAGACATACTAGCTATGTTAAAGTTGAATTAAATCCACCCATTTGTCTCCCCTTCATTTGGCAAAATTGTGTGATGCTTTTTTCTGCCTATTTTTTCATCTGAAATAATTTATAACTTTTTCAGGCAGGAAGTGCAAATCCAAGAGATCAAATATGACATCTTCAGGCAGAACTTCAGCCCTTAAGGTAGATCTTGCTCAAATCCTCTTCCGAGAAACTTGAAAGCAAATATATCATTCTGAGAAATATATTTGGGTTTGCCATTTCCCTTGTCTAGAGCACAGCATTATCTTGCACCTTAGGGTAACAGTTGCAGATCAGAGTCAATCCTTTCCTTCCCTTCCAATGCAAATTTCAAGCATGAACTTGGTGTGCTTGCACTAAATTAACAGTAGGTAAATGATGCAGGGGAGAAATCTCTACACTATGAAAATCTAATACGAACCTGTCAGGAAGAATAATCCTATTACCGGACTCTGCGTATCCTGTTTGAATGGAACCCTTTGGAGTAAAGATATGACTGAGTATCCCAGAAAGAAGTGGAAATGGTAGACAAACATTGTGCTACATTTATCACAAAAGGTATAATTAAAGTAAAGGATGTATACAGCCCTGTCCTTGGGAAAGTGGAGATATTTGGGGCAATGGTTACATATCTGATAAGCAATGCAATTCTACACATATATACTCACAATTAAGATGCACTTTCTTTAATGAGGCTTTCTCCCAAGTAAGTAGACTCTGTCATGGGAAGGCCATATACTTATTTAAATAGACATATGTAATGTGGCAAGTTTTGGTATCTTCCGTTTCCCCTTCTTTAGCCAGCTGAAACAAAGCAAGAACAGCTATGGTGGGTGGCCACCAGCCACCATCTCCTGCACCCAGAAAAGTATTCTAAATCAAGAGTGAGCCACTGTGACTCTTCAGATGCTTTTGGTCTGCATCTTCCATACTTCCTCACCATTGGCTATACTCTCTGGGGCCGATGGGAATTATAGATCGAAACAACTAGTGAGCCACAGTTGTCACCCCATTCTACAGAAGCAGTTCTCTTGGGAGTGGTGTGTAGGCACTGGCTAGTGTCTACCTGCTAAAGGAGTTTTTGCCCTGGCCAGCTAGCAAAGCTACACCTTGCCTACCTCCCTAAAGTAAGCAGGAAATTTCTCTCTCCTTCAGCTGTTACCAAGCAGCAGCTATTCCAGCAGGCAGGAAATGATGGAGATGAAATGGAAAACAAGGTCATTCCATTAGCTCTCCTGAAATAACAGATTCACAGAGCATCTCTTCTATCTAAATAGTTTCCAGTCATTATAATAAGTAACATTTAAATATTGTACAACAGGTTTCTGGATTTGCTTTTAATCCTCTTCTGTCTACAACCTATATTCCTTTTATTTGCTATATTTTAAAATATACAGCAGAGCTACAACAATATGAGTTTCAACAGACGACTGTGTTCCCCATCATCATTCTTATAAAAGGACATAGCACTATGATAGACCATTAGCCATATTTAGGCATTCTGCCAGAACAAAGAGGAACACAGGTAAAAGGCATGGGGCTACACACATCAGGAATAACTCTTAACATCCTCCCACTTGCATTTTTCTGTTCTGTGCACCAACAGAAAAATATTAAAAAGACCAAATATGTCCAGAGGACAGTGACCAGGATGGTTTAGGGTCTGAAAACCGCATCCTGTGAGAAACAGCTGAAAGATTTGGCTGTGTTTCTGTTCTGGAGAAGAGAAGGTGATATGAACAGACATTTTCAAATATTTGAAAGGGTGTCATGTGGAAGATGGAGCAAGCATGCTTTCTGCAGCTCCTATTAGACTGAAACTAATAGATTCAAATGACAGGAATAGAGATCTTGGCTAAACACCAATAAGAACTTCCTACCCATAAGAGCTGTTTGGCAGTGGAGTGGACTACCTTAGAAGATGGTGGACTCTCTTTCATTGGACATATTAAGCAGAAGTCAGATGGCCATACATCATGGATTGTTTAGCTGTAGGTTTCCTGCATCTGCAAGCAGTAGGATTTTATGACAGTTGTTGGTCTTTGCAGTTCTGTGCTCCTATGATTTGATGAAATATGACTAGAACTTTACATGACTGGAAACTGTGAGAAACCAAGAATGTCTCAATGTGTTCAAAATCAAGTGAACATAAGTAGCAGCCTGAATCTCCTGCTCAATATACATAGGGAGATCATGCAGGTGTGGCTGGCCCCTAGGGCTCCCTCCCTCTCATGTGTGCTCGGGTTCCCTGTTTAGGTACAGTGCCTGAATAGTTCTATTGTCACAGAGCTATTTTGGGAGGGGGAAAGAGATAGCAATATTTCCCAGGAGGTTTTGGTAGGAAACAAGGCCCCTCATGCTATACTATACCTCCATCACCAATTACAGCATGGGAGGAATTTGTAAGAAAAAATGCCAGGAAGAAACAAGGGCTGCATACCAATCCTGGATATTTTTTCCTGATCCTGAAGATCCATTCCACTAACTTGATATCCCTATCTCCTGGTTTTTATTTATCTGCACTGTTGGAAGAAAAGAATTTCAGAAACATTTTAAGTCGTGCTAGAGGGAATTGTTCTAAACCACATGAACTAAATGCTTCCCACAATAGAGCTTTCATATCGTTAGGAAAATCTCCTAGTAAGTAATAAATTATGATAAAGGCCTGGCAATTTAATGCAGAAAAAGAGGCAGGTCTCCTTCCAGTAAAACCTTGATCACCACATGTATAGCCAGTTTCTTCAGTTCCAAATTCATCTGTACCTCAGGCTGCTAAAAGATAGTTGGGGACAATGCAATGATTCTGGTTGGCAAAGGAAAAAGGTGGTATGAGGAGCTGCTTTATTATTATTATTATTATTATTATTATTATTATTATTATTATTATTATTATGATTATGATTATGATTATGATTATGATTATGATTATGATTATGATTATGATTATGATTATGATTATGATTATGATTATGATTATGATTATGATTATTATTATTATTATTATTATTATTATTATTATTATTATTATTATTATTATTATTATTATTATTATTATTATTATTATTATCCTCATCCTCATCCTCATCCTCATTATTATTATTATTATTATTATTATTATTATTATTATTATTATTATTATTATTATTATTATTATTATTATTATTATTATTATTATTATTATTATTTCTTAAAGATGAGAAGTTAGGAGGTTGTATCAAAATATGTTCTGTATCACAAGTTGACTAGAATAAAACTTTCACTTTGCAAAAATAGCTATCAAGCTTTACTTAAGTAGCAATTTATATTTATGTAAGGAAGGTTCAATACACTGGAGCAAAGCTAGTGCTCCAATGAACAGTATAGCCAAAAAAGCCAACTACAGTCAGAGAACAGCTTGCCTTAAAGAAGCTAATATATGGTTTACTATTATTGTTCTCCTTGCTGTCCAGGGGACTCTCAAGAGCCTCCTCCAGCACCACAATTCAAAAGCATCAGTTCTTCAGTGGTCAGCTTTCTTTATGGTCCAGCTCTCACTTCCATACATCACTATTGGAAAAACCATAGCTTTGACTATGCGGGCCTTTGTCGGCAAGGTGATGTCTCTGCTCTTTAAGATTCTGTCAAGGTTTGTCATTGCTTTCCTCCCAAGAAGGAGGCATTTTTTAATTTCATAGCTGCTGTCACCATCTGCAGTGATCATGGAGCCTAAGAAAGTAAAATCTGTCTCTGCCTCCATATCTTCCCCTTCTATTTGCCAACTGAGACGGGACCAGTGGCCATGATCTTAGTTTTTTTGATGTTGAGCTTCAGACTGTTTTTTGCACTCTCCTCTTTCACCTTCATTATGAGGTTCCTTAATTCCTCCTCACTTTCTGCCATCAGAGTGGTGTCATCTGCATATTTGAGGTTGTTGATATTTCTTCTGGCAATCTTAATTCCGGTTTGGGATTTCTCCAGTCTGGTCTTTCGCATGATGTATTCTGCATATAAGTTAAATAAGCTGGGGGACAATATACAGCCTTGTTGTATTCCTTTCCCAATTTTGAACCAATCAGTTGTTCCATATCCAGTTCTAACTGTTGCTTCCTGTCCCACCTATAGATTTCTCAGGAGACAGATAAGGTGATCAGGCACTCCCATTTTTTTAAAGGCTTGCCATAGTTTGCTGTGGTCCACATACTGTAGTCAAAGGCTTTTTGCATAGTCAATGAAGCAGAATTAGATGTTTTTTGGAAGTCTCTGGCTTTCTTCATAATCCAGCGCATGTCAGCAATTTGGTCTCTAGTTCCTCTGCCCCTTCAAAATCCAGCTTGTACTTCTGGGAGTTCTTGGTCCACATACTGCTGAAGCCTGCCTTGGAGGATTTTGAGCATAACCTTGCTAGCATGTGAAATGAGGAAATCAACCCTTAGTGCTCACTGGAAGGACAGATCCTAAAGCTGAGGCTCCAATACTTTGGCCATCTCATGAGAAGACTCCCTGATATTGGGAAAGTGTGAGGGGAAGAGGAGAAGGGGACAATAGAGGATCAGATGGCTGGACAGTGTCATTGAAGCTACCAACATGAATTTGACCCAACTCTGGGAGGCAGTGGAGGACAGGAGGGCCTGGTGTGCTCTGGTCCATGGGGTCACGAAGAGTCGGACACAACTAAATGACTAAACAACAAGAAGAAATTATTCCTATGTAGAATGCTAACAAAAAGCTGTATCAAGAAATATCAGCTCTTAACTTGGGAGACACAGATCTCCTAATGTGTGCATTCTCAGAATATTCTTATCATTATTGGTTTAAAGAGCAGCCATTTCTAACCTGCTGGCCACCAGTCATATTATATCACAACACGCTTCATCTCCAACCAGCACAGACATCTGGGTAGCACACGGGCAATTAGTAGTGAAATTCTAAGGGCACAAAATATTGTCATGTTGATAAGCAACATGGGTGTGAATGGCTAGACCACTTACATGATCAGGATTCCATACGGTGTTCCAAACTTGTTCAGAGAAGGGAACAGGAGAGATTTAAATGAAGAGCAAAGAAATACTGGGTTGAAAACACTGTTTACATTGAAGAGATGGTATAGATGAAGAACAATTATTATGACAAGAGAAAAAAATGAAATCCTGAGATAAACAATAGCTTTATTTGACCAGTTGTCCAATTAAGTGGTGCAAATAATGCAAGCTTTATATAGTTCTTCATCAAGTAAAAATGGTACAAAACCCATCTCTTCTAGCTGCTATGGCTACTAATTTGTTTGTGACTAACTTTTTAACCTAGTGCAATGCTATTTTCCTATTTTGGTGATTTTTAGACTGAAAAGAGCCCTATACCTTTCTGGTCCCAGCTTATTACAGAGGTCTGGGTCCTAGGCCAAGACAATTGGCAGATCTGCAGGAGGCCAAGCCAGCTCCTTATCTTCAATGCGATGGAGAGCCTTTTCAATTGATACATTTGTCACCCTTGTCTCATCTAGAATTTAAAACTCCTGCTTTCCTCCCTGGCAGTCTGACTACATGAGCCATGGCTGTCACATCTGGCCCAATTTCAGAATTGTCTGCTTGAATCCCAACGTTTAAAGTATCTTTGGCTCATGAAGAGTTCTGTAGAACTTGAAACTTCTTTCCTAAAACTTACTTAAGTTTCTTAGTGATCCAGTAAAGGCATTGCCTAATCCAATGTTGCTTCTCTAAAAAGGGCATGTAATTGTATTTTCTGTATGCCCAAAAGGAGGATAAATCTATTTACCAACAAAAAGGAAGAAAAATGACAAACAAAAACGAACCAATATAGTTAGGAAGTAGAGGAGGAAGATTAGAAATATCTCCCTTTATAAGTTGGCCTGAGTATGAAGATCATCAGATCTTTCTCTGGTATGTTTGGAGAGAGCTGTTGCTGCTGTTCCCCAGCCCACAGGAAGCTAAGCTGCCACCCTCTTGATTGTCCTTCCACAAGCAGACAAAAAACTTTCTCTTTAGGCAAGCTTTCCCTTAATGACTTGCTTATTCGTCATCATTTAGTCGTTTAGTCGTGTCCAACTCTTCGTGACCCCATGGACCAGAGCACACCAGGCCCTCCTATCTTCCACTGCCTCCCGGAGTTGTGTCAAATTCATTCTGGTAGCTTCGATGACTTGCTTATTAGGGCTTTAAAATATATTGTTGTACCTTACTTCTTTGAATGTGTTTTGGTGTTGCTTATGTTTTGAGTAAAGTATTCATTTGATCATTTTGTTAGTACAGTATCCCCCCAATCCTGAGGATCAGTATACCCTGATTCTCTTATCCACTGCCTGAAAATACTAAATAAAAAAAATAGAAACGTGTATTTACAAATATTTCAAGGTTGTAGTTACCAGAACTGGCCACTAGAGGAAGCCAGAGTCCATGCAATGTATAATGTTCAAATAAATAAGACACCAACACAAAGCAAAGCATTTAAAATTAGACACAAGTGTGAATGAGAGTAATATGATCAATAATAGTAACCATGTATTGTCAAGTCAATTCTAACTTATGGCAACCCTTTTCAGGGTTTTCAGGGTATATAATACTCAGAAGTGGTTTACCACAGTGGTTCTTAACCTTTGTTACTCGGATGCTTTTGAACTGCAACTCCCAGAAACCCCAGTCAGGACAGCTGGTGGTGAAGGCTTCTGGGAGTTGCTGTCCAAAACTCCTGAGTAACCCAAGGTTAAGAACCAGTGGTTTACCATTCCCTTCTTCTGGGATCACCCTGGGACTGTGCAGCTTGCCCCAGGCCACACAGGCTGGCTCTACTTGCAGGAGGTACAGTGTGGAATCGAACTCCAAACCTCTGGCTGTGTAGCCAGATACCTGAACCACTGAGCTGTCCAGCTAGTAATACAATCTACCAATACATAAATCAGATATATTTGCTATTAAACATATGTAAAAATGACATACACTGAAATAGTGACGGGAAGGCAAGTAATAGCCAAGCTCTAAAAGGTTCAGTTAATTCATTGATTAGAAACTGTGCTACAAGAATGCTCAGTTAACAGTTATATGTACAGTATTTTTATTTCATTTTCTGCAATTTCTGTGTAAGAATTGTACTGATTTTCTGTACGGAGTAACAGTCTACTGTTCTGCAGCTTGCCTGGAATAAACAACAGAAGGTTTATTATCACCAGAAACTTGTTCATAAGGAATACAAATGTAATCAACACCTGCAAATGCAAGGATGGCAGTAGTCCTACCTCTCTGAAGCAACACAGATTTTTTGTCTCCCGATTTAAAAAAGGAAAGTCTCTTACAGCATGCTAAAGCTAAAGCAATCACAGTTTAAGTTCTAGTGAAGTAAGCCAATGAATGTGCAAATTGGTCTTGGGATGTTTGAGGAGCTTAGCCTGTATGAATTCCTGTAGAAGGTGATGTGACCCACACGTTTCAAACCAGGTGTGGGTGAGAACATTGCTAATCCATCTACCAGATGTTGCAGTCCTATGTTGGAACTCAGACCTTTGCATCTCATCTATCCAAATGCACATTTCTTTTCTCAGCAAACATGGACCCTCAGATTTTGAATGAAAATTACACATTCTTACACATGCTTTGACATGTACTTTGAGAGAACGTGCACATGAAAATCCACGTTTAATTATGTACTTAAATATTTCCAGGAGAATAGCCACGTTAACACATAGCAACGAACACGACCAGGCTTTGTGCAATATGTTTTATTTGATATAAGCTCTTGTGGGCTATAGCCTCCTGAACCATTTCTTTTTGTATCCATGCAGGCTTATATGAAATAAAACTGGTCCATTTTTATTTATTTTTTGGACTATATGTAGTAAAAACCATTTGTTAAGCATGCAAATTGTCTCACCTTAACTCTTTGGGAAAACATATGGACAAATATATATGATAAATACTTGTAAATTTTCATGGCTGGCATTTTTTAACCATTTCAGCTGAAAGTCACTGCCAGGAAGAAATATAGCAACTGGTATAACAAATGACACATCTGTACTGAGAAAGATGCCCTAGAACAACCCACTGCTGCTGGCTATCTATTGAAATGAAATAGATAGAAGACAGTTATCTATTTCATTGATCCAGTAAGTTGTTCAATATGTTGCCTGTTTACAGCCTTTTCCTCAGGCAAAAATGTTCATAGCAAAGTGAAAAGCTGCCCTTCTAGTAACATTTAAGGGGCAGATAAATATTCAGACTAAATGTACAATTATGCTTCCAAAGTGAGAACCACCTGGTTTAGCTTGCATTTCTTAAAAGCAAAAGTGGTGAGAACCTCTATGATAATTAGATCACCAAGTGACAAACAATACTTCACTCTTTTTTTTTCTTTTCTTTTTTTTTCCTTGAATGGAAGGCAGTATCTGGAAGAGGTCATCTTGAAAATAAGACTTTATCTTTTACTCAGTGACTATTCCCACTCTAAATTGCCTCCCCAAGTTGTTTCTACTCACAGTGTGATCATAAATATGTAGCTGGATCATGTCCAAAAACAAAGCAAAGCAACGCAAAACAAGAAATAATGGGAGGGATTAAAGAATAAAAATGAGCAATCAGTAATTCCTCCCATTTCACTGCCCTCCATCTTACTTCATCTCTGCGCAAAACCAAGACCCAAGATCTCAAGGCTTTCTTCATTGGAAAATTCCACTAATGAGACTTTATTACACTCACTCATGCACAATGCGTGATCAGATGAAAGTTCACTTCATCCAGTTATGGCTGGATGAAAAGGTAAAGAGGGATGCAGGATTTGAATTCCAATTAGGATAGAAATTTACTAATAAATATGACCACAATATGGAAAGGCTTTGACTAGAGATAAGTCTGAAAATGGAACATAACAATTGTGTGCACCCAATCATAGTTTTTTCTCGTGTACTAGATGTGATCCTAAACTTTTTCTTAACCAAAAGGTAATTCTGTTCATCATATATACAGGCAGTGGTAAGATTACATCACAACAACAGTTACTGAGCTGTGCTTTATGATGTTTTTTAAAAAAACAACCCAGGCATGATTTTACGTTCTGCTGAATGGCTAGCATTCAGGATAACACAGAGACTGCCTCCTCTCATACCACCCTCCCATTTACCTAAGATTAGATAAAGAGACCTTTCTTTGTGTCTCATGTGCAGCAGAGAGAAAAGGCTTTCTTGGTTCCTGCACCCAAACTATGGAACTACTTGACTTATTAAATTTATTCCCTGTACCCTGCTGCCTTCTGTCAGTTGGCAAACGTTTCCTTGTACTGGAGAGCTTCTGACTTGGCAGGCTGATCAGATTTTGTAATTTAATCTGAATCCTGTTCAAGACTCTCTCTCTCTTTCTCTTTTTAACCTGCTGAGCTTATTTTTGTATTATTTGGTTTTATTTGTTGATAGCAGTATTTTTTATTGTTATGGTAATACATAAAAAGGCCGGTATCTATGTCTTTGAATACATAAATTGCCCTTGTCAAAACCCATTGAAGGACCTGCCATTTACATTGCACACAGCTGAAACTGCTCCAAGCCCCTTCCTCAAGCTTCCATAACTCATAACCTTTCTCGGTGTCCACACTCAGCACTTATGAAAGCAATAGAAAAAGATTAGAACAGCTTGGCTCTCTTCTTGCCTGTCCTCCTAAATACTGTAAGAACATTTGTATGCCCTAGTTCAGTGATTCCCAACCTTGGATCTCCAGATATTCTTAGACTAAAAAGTCAGGAACCACTGCCTTAGTCAAATTACAGAAATGTACCTTCAGAATACATTTGACAGATGCATCCTGCCTGAGTTATGTGAGACTGGCCAATCACCATTCCTTCCTTCTTAAAAAAAATCTTTGCAAATAAATACTGTACTCTGGTTGTAGATTCTCTAGCAAGGCTAACTGGTCCTAAAGAAATTGATCTCTTATGTGTCATTCCGACAGACTGTGTTCTTTTCACAGTTGTACTGACCTGACTGTGCTCTAAGTGAGGGTCTTTAAGTTTCATTATCTTGGAAAATATTCAGTTCATATTTGGCTTGTTATCTTCTCCAGGTGAAAAGATCCAAAGATTCATGGAGGTGACTTAACACTGTTTGTTTTTACATGCATATGGCAAGAGTTCATAACAGCTGAAGCTAAGAAAGAAAAATAGGTGTGAAATTTGGTAAACAATGAAATGAATCTTGATTCAATTCTTAAAGGTCTTCAAATAAATGTTATCATAATGTAATTTTGAATGCCATACAGTATATTCATATGTATAGATGAAAAATTAATAGGGATTGAGACTAGAGATGGGCATGAATCAGAAAATTTGTGATTTGTTTTGATTTGTGATTCAGCAAGGTTGATGAATAACAAATTTATGATTTTTTCCTGACAAATCAATTGATTTGTTAATTAATGTTTGCTTTTAAAAATATTTGTCAGGGGCATTGATTTGTACAAGTATGAATTTTTGACTTAGCGATTCTTGATGAATTTTGCAATTCATTTTTCAGTTCATCTTTGAGACTAAAGGGATCTTATGGTAAACAAAGAATATGTTATAGCAGAGATGTGCAACTGTGGTCTTCCAGATTATTACTCCTGCTGCTGCTGCTACTGCTGTTCTTCTACTACTACTTCTTCTTGAGACTACAGTTCTGACAATCCTTCATTATTAACTTTGTTAGCTAGGCTGGATACAATTTCATAGAATCATAGAATAACTGGGGATGTTAATCTTGCAAGCTTTTTTATTTTGGTGAGAAATGGGGAAGAAGTCTTTGCACAGTGAGATTTCACCAAGAGCTATAGGCTTCAAGATCCTACACCATTTTGCTCCTGTTTCATATAGCTGGAAATTCTATTGGGTTTTTAAGAGGTTTCAGTATTTTTCCCCCAGAATAAAAAAAAGAAATCTCCACAGAATTAAGACCAGGGAGGAAGAAGCTCCACAGAATTATTATAATTAGAGTTGAATATCCTGGTCCAAGCTGCAACGAACATCGGTGTGGCCCCTGGAACACCGACAGCATCCCATTTTTCCCACCAATCGTGGAAGTAGCTCCTCCGTCTTTCTGCTCAGCTGGCCACTCTGCAGCCATGTGGGAAGACTCATCTTCCCATCCTTACCTGGAGTGGCCATCTGAACAGGGAGATGGAGGAGCTACTTCCATGGATGGCAGGAAGAGCAGGACACTGGTGATGCGCTGATGCATGAGTGGATGGGCCCACATTATTTGCAGCTTGGACCGTAATATTCATATTCATAAATATGAATATCTCCATTTCTAATTATAATTATTACAATTTCTGTGCCGTATAGCCTCTTTTCCCTTCAATATTTCCTGGAATCTTATATAAGAACATAAGAAGAACCCCACTGGATCAGGTCAAGGGCCCATCTAGTCCAGCTTCCTGTATCTCACAGTGGCCCTATCAGTTGCCTTTAGGAGCACACGAGACAACTAGATACCTGTCACATGATTTCACTTTCCTGCATCCAGCATTTTGAAGTACCTACCTTTTAAGCCTGGGGATTATACATTCCCATCATGGCTTCTTACCTGCAATGGACCTTTTCCTCTAGGAATCTGTCCAATCCCCATCTAGGCCAGATGCCATCACCACATCTTGTGGCAAGGGGTTCCACAGACTAACAACACACTGGTTAAGAAATATTTTTCTTTGGTTTGTTCTCACTCTCCCAACACTCAATTTGAATGAATGTCCCCTGGTTCTGGTATTGCGTGAGAGGGAAAAGAGCTTCCCTCTATCCACTTTATCCATCCCCTGCATAATTTTACATATCTCAATCATGTGCCCCCTCAGGTGCTTTTTCTCTAGACTAAAGAACCCTAAATGCTTTAGCCTTTCCTCATAAGGGAGGAGCCACATCATTTTATTGGCTCTCTTCTGCATCTTTTCCAGTTCCACTATGTCTTTTTTGAGGTGCAGTGACCAGAACTATTCACAATACTCCAGGTGTGGCCTTACCAGCGTTTTGTCCAATGGCATTATAATGTTGGCTGTTTCATTTTCAATCCCCTATTTAATGATACCTAGCATGGAATTGGCCTTCTTCACTGCTGCTGCATACTGCGCTGAAACTTTCATCAAGCTATCCACTATTGCACCAAGATCTCTTTCCTGATCCATCACGGACAGCTCAAAACCCATTAGCCGATAACTAAAGTTTTGATTTTTTTTTTTTGCTCCAATCTGCATTACTATATATTTTCTGACATTGAAACACATTTGCCATTTTGCTGCCCATTCTCCCAGATTCTAGAGATCCTCCTGGAGCTCTTCACAATCCCTTCTGGTCTTCACCACCTGGAAAAGTTCCATGTTATTTGCAAACTTAGCCATCTCACTGCTTATCACCATCTCCAGATTATTTATGAACAGGTTAAAAAACCCCAGTCCCAGGAGAGATCCCTGGGGCACACCACTTTTCACCTCTCTCCATTGTGAAAATTGCCAATTGACACCTACTCTCTGTTTCCTGATTCTCAGCCAATTCTTAATCCATAAGAGCACTTGCTCTCTTATGCCCTGACTGTGGAGTTTTCTCAGCAGCCTTTGGTGAGGGACTGCATCAAATGCCTTCTCAAAATGCAGATAGACAATATCCACTGGTTTGCGCACACCCACATGACCTTTTCAAATAATTTGTGAGGCAAGACTTACCCTTACAGAAGCCATGCTGATTTCCCCTCAGCAACGCTTGTTCTTCTATGTGTTTTAAGGTTTTATCTTGGATGAGGCTTTCCACCATCTTCCCTGGAACAGAAATTACACTAACCAGCCTGTAGTTTCCCAGGTTCCCCCCTCCTTCTCTTTTTAAAGATTGGTGTGACATAGATCCTCCAGTCCTCTGGAGGCCATTTTAAGGGACAAGTTGTATATTTTAGTTAAGAGATAAGCAACTTCTTTCCTCAGTTCCTTAATAACCCTTGGGTGGATGCCATCTGGGCCTGGTGACTTATTGATCTTCAATTTATCAATTAGGTCTAGAACATCCTCTCTTTTAACCTGCATCTGATTTAATTCATTAATCAGGAAGGGCCCTTCAAGCAGCAGAATCTGCCCAAGGTTTTCTGTTGTGAAGACAGATGCAATGAATTCATTTAATTTCTCTGTAATCCCCAAGTCACCCTTTACCTCCCCTTTACCTCCCTCACTATCCGGAGGGCCAACTGCTTCTCTGGCAGGTTTCCTGCTTCTAACATATTTAAAGAAGCTTTTATTATTCCCTCTTATGTCTGGCCATACATTCTTCCAATTCTTTCTTTGCCTTCCATATCATCTTCTTACATTTCTTTTGCCAGAGTTTGTGTTCCTTTTTATTTCCCTAGTTTGGGAAGGATGTCCATTTACAGAAGGACCCCTCCTCACCCTTTAAAGCCTCTCTAACTCTACTTGTTAACCATGCTGGCACCCTCTTGGACTTAGTTGAGCCCTTCTTTCTTTGCCATATACATTTCCACTGGGCCTCTACTACCATTGTTTTAAACAGGCTCCATGCACTCTAGAGAGATTGGATTCTTTTTACAGTGGTGCCTTGACTTACGAACTTAATCTGTATTGGAACAGTGGCCATAAGTCAAAGCACCATTTCCCATAGTAATGCATTGAAAACCGATTAATCCATTCCAGCTGTTTTTTTTTCCTTTTTTCAAGGCATGGCTCGTAGGTCAAAGCATTTGTTCCCATAGGAACAAATGCAAATCTGGTTAATCCATACTCTACCACGAGGGAGAGAATGTTTTCTTTTTTCTTCTTTTGACCTAAGATGAATTTAGGTCAAAAAAAGGGCAGGAAAGTTTTTTTTTAAGTTCATAAGTCAAAGCTCTGTTCATAACTCAAAGCAATTTTAGCATCCAGAACTGTTCATAACTCAAAACATTTGTAGGTCAGGGTGTTCGTAAGTCAAGGTACCACTGTACCTTCCCTTTCAACTTCTTTCTAACTAGTTTCTTCATCTGAGGAAAGTCAGCCCTTCAGAAATCTAGGGTTTTTGTGTCATATTTGCTTCACACTCTCCCCTCAACATTCATGGCAAAAGAGATCACAGCATGGTCACTATTCCCTATAGGCTCAGTGACATTCATGTCCCTAACCAGGTCCTGAGTACCACACAACATTAAATTCAGTCACCTGTCCTCTGATGGGCTCCATGACAAGTTGTTCCAAGGCACAGTAATTTAGCATGTCAAGAACCCCAGTTTCTCTTGTACACGATTCCTCAGAAATTGGTAGTTCTTGTGCAGAATCCATCTTTCCTGCACAAACTTACATAGGATCATGTGTAGGTTTCCCTCGCAGTGGGACTGATCTGCATAGGATTTGACTGTTTCTGTGCAAAATAACTTTTTTTTTAATCACAGGGAAGCCAGGAAATCTCAGTGGTAGTGGGGAAGTTTCAGTGGAGAGTCTTAACATGCAAAATGGACAAGAATGCGAATTTTTTTCCCCAGTACTAGTCCCATTCCTACTACAACATGATAGGAAATAGAGGTTCTAAACTTTTGGAAATTGACATGTTCCCTAGGTTGGGGATTTGGGGGGGGGGGAATCCACAGAAGTAGTAGATAAGTTATATTTGGATAACACTTCTGCAATAATAGTTAATGATGGAATAACAGAACAGATATCCTTAGGTCATGGTACAAGACAAGGTTGTCCCTTTTTACCAGTTCTATTTAATTTGGTTATTAAAATGTTAGCGAATGAAATTAGGAATTATAACTTAATTAAAGGTAAAGGTAGGAACAATAAAATAAAGATTAATTTATTTGCAGACAATTCATTATTAATGATTAGTAACCCCTTAGGGAGTATGGGTAGAATTAAAAAAAATTTAGAAAAGTTTTGGGAAATAAATGGATTACAAATAAATTGGCAAAAATTGGAAATGATGTTGTACCAAATATGTTTCTTAGACCTGGGCTGTCAAATATAACAGGTTTATTTATTGTTTGATTGGTAAATCACAGAAGTAAAGTCATAGATGTTCTTTTATTGTTCAATCATTAAACTTGGATAGGATTGCACATTTGTATTCATTCACATTAACCACTGTAACGATATCTTATGACTGTCTATCTATTTTCTATTACAGTACTTTTATCTCATATCTGTTCTCTAAGACACACCAACTTTACAATCTCTGTCTTAACACTTCAGACCCTTTATCTAACTTCCCTCATTCTCCAATTGTTCTCCTGACTCCGCCCCTCCTGTCCTGCCATAGGCTCCTGCCCTAGAGCTCCATATGATGGACAGGTGTGACTTCGGCATTCCGCCACATGTTTTTTAATCATAATAAATTAGAACAGGAATTGCTTGTTAGTAAATATGATTTTAAGATATGCAATTCAATTAAATATTTGGGTATATATATTTTAAATAATAATCAGAAAATAAAAAGAACACAATTATAATAAATTAAAAAGGGATATTAAAAATAAATTAAAAGAATGATCCAATCTGACACTTTCTTGGTTTGGAAGGATTGCCTTGATGAAAATGAAGATTTTACCAAAGATTTTTTTTATTTATGATGTTACCAATACAACTATCAGAAGACGATTTCAAGTTCTGGCAGGGATTGATTAATAGATATTGTAATGAAGGTAAATAATCTAGAATAAATAAAAGTACTGGTACAAGATGCAAAAAAAAAGAGGCATAGGGATATCCAATGTTAAACATTATTACATAGCCAATCAATTAAGGTTTATTGAGGAAATCATATATATCCCAGGTTAATTTGGTGGGAAATTGAATCATTAGAGTTAGAAGACAATACTGAAAAATATTTATTTGGAACTGTCAAAAAAAATCCAAATTAAGTAACATTAACAACCCCTATTTAAAGACCATGCTAAATATATGGTATAAATATAAAAAAGGCTATTCGCCCCCCCCCCCAATTCACCATTAAGGTTAGTAACTGAAATACAAAATTTTCCTGCTTATTTGAAAGTTCTTGAAAGGTTATTTCGTATGAAGTGAGTGAGCAGAACAAAAAACTGGATGGAAAGAATGAAATTAAAGAAACAAATGAAACAAATTCTTCAAAGTAAGGATCTAACTTGGTTAAACTATGAACAATTAAAGAAATTGACTAAAGAATGGATAAAGAATAATAATAAATGTAGAGAATATATGAAATGTGAACAATTCCTTTTAACCAATGAAGATATACAAGAAGATAATTCAGTAAAAGGTGTAGTAAGTAAAACATAAAATAATTGTGCCGTTAGAGGAAGATGAGACTGAGGGTGAAGGATTGAAACAAGTATGGGGGCAAGACTTTAAAAAAGAAATAAAACAAGAAGACTGGGAAATGATATGGAAAATTAGGATTTTACGATGTATGTCAGTGAGAATAAAAGAAAATTGCTACAAATAGTTCTAAGATGGTACGTAACACTGGTTAAATTGAGTAAAGTAAATACTAAATATTTGAATGTTTGTTGGAAATGTGGTAATGAAATTGGTACATATTTCGATTTGTGGTGGGAGTGTACAAAATTTTTGAAAACTAATTACGAAGGAATTGAGAGATATTTTTGATAGCGATACAAAGTTGAATCCAGAAATGGCCTTGTTAGCAATATTTGTTACTGAAGATTATGATTTTACAACTAGAGAATTCCTTACTAATTTATTGTTTGCTGTGAAATTAATTATAGCTAGGAATTGGAAATCTAAACTTTAATTTCAACTGGAAGAGTGGTACAATGAAGTTTGGAATCTTGCTGTAAATGATAAATTGACTTGTATCCTAAATGTTAAGAAAGGGGAGATAAAAAAAGACATTTTTGATATATGGGGTAGATTTATTGAATTTGTGTTCATAAAGTAAAAGGTAAAAGTTCCCCTTAACATTTAGTCCAGTAGTGTCCGACTCTAGGGCGCGGTGCTCATCCCCATTTCCAAGCCATAGAGCCAGCGTTTGTCCGAAGACAGTTTCTGCGGTCATGTGGCCAGCGTAACTAGACACGGAACACTGTTACCTTCCAACAAAATTTACCAACTCCTGGTAGGTGGTCAAGGTTTTAAGTACCACAAACCCTCTTAGCCAAAAATCTAGACAATTAAATGGATTACTAAAAATATTTTGATAGTGAAAAAGGTTAAAAAGCAATAGTTTCAATAGGTTTCAAAAAGTCATCAAAAGTATTTTGGAGGAAACAATCAATCAGAGGCTAAAGCAGAATCAACACACAGCAAACTCATAACAAAATAACAAAGCTAACTAAATTACATGTACTTACTTACACACTAGCATAGTATCAGATCATGTAGAGAGTATATCCCTCCCAATCATTACAACAACCAAGGATAGTGTCTCGTAAGAGATAGATAAGCCAACTAAAGTAACTTCTGAACTTCATTTTATACCTTATTCATCACCTTCTAGACCTTTTGAAATGATCTGCCAACAAGGCTTCAAGTTTCCTCAAATGTTCCTAAAGACAAGAGCAGTTTCTGCCCACTCCCCTTCACACAGTTGAAGTCATTTCCTAATTAGCAGAGTACCAAGGAAGAAGCTGGCTCAGCCTTTAAGTCTTGCCCGAAGAAGAATCACAGATGGCACTTCCATTCTTTGAGGGCAAAAGCTGCCACCTCTCTCTCAGCCAGCCGTTCCCAGCCACTGAGCAAAGCCTGAATAGGAGTGTTGTGCAGAATGGTTAAAATGCAGTACTTCAGTGAAGACTCTGCTCACAATTTGAGTTCAATCCCAGAGTCAGATAGCTGGTTCAAGGTTGCCTCAGTCTTCTGTCTTTCTGAGGTCATCAAACTTAATACCCAGCTGGCAAGGAGGAAAGGGCAATGTGCAGTCTGCCAAATAAAACTGTAAACCTCTAAGAGAGTTCTTTAAGTCCTGTGGGGAAGTATAAGAAGCACTCTTTGATTTTTTTTTGAATTTTCTAGAAAGATCCCCAATCCATGTTTTCCAAATTTCTGTTTCTTCACATTGCTCACCCTGTATTAGACCAAGGCAGGAAATAGAAAGCATCAGACCATCTGTGATCTGCTCTTGCTGCTTTTCTTTAGGCTTTCTTCCCCTTAATATTTTTTTTCTTTCAGTGAAGCAGGGAGGGGAGGACCCACATTAAAAATTTATTTTTCACCTGCTTCTGAACCCATTTTTAAAGCATTATGGCTATTATTTTCAGTTTTAACCACAAAATCCTATTCCATTTTTAATTCTGATATAAGCTGTTTTAGATAAGTTTCATATTAATCCCAAATGACAAACGTGATAGTAAAAACTAAGAACATGACTTTTTATCTAGGTTAGTAGAAATATTAATACCAAGATCTCAAAAACATGGATAAAACGTTTTCCTTACTATTGATTTTACTAAAGAGGTATACCTAAATATAAGTAGTACCATACCAGATACATCACACTTGTAGTCCAGTCTGAAGGTCTAGTTCAGTATTTTGTTGTCATCACTGACTAAACAAATGGAAAGACCACATACACAGAATCTAAGAGTAGTAGCTCTGTCCCACTGTTGATTCCAAATGACTGATGCTTGGGCACCAGTAATGCATAGTTACCATTTTGCCTTCTGTAACATGAATTTCTCCAATTTCCCTACATTTCAATCCTACTAGAGAATGTCATCATGGCTAGGCTGAGTTTGGATGTGTCAGCTCTTAGAAATGAAGTATTGCATCATCCAATCCAGTCCCCCAGTCTTTACCCAATATGTTCTTCTCCTTCCTGGTCTTATTTTCCTATTTAGTTTATCTTGGATGATCATCTCTACTTCTCACTTGGCCCCCTACCACAAGGAAATAAAGCGGCAAGACACAAGTGATGGAGTTTAGAGATGTATTTACAACAAACAGATAAAGAGGGTGATTATGCTGGCATTTAGGTTTGCTGTTTGGTCCAGTGTGGAGATGGATTGTGTAGCGGAACCCAAAGATGACATCATTCCTGCATGTCAATCAGAAGATAGAGTAGGAGGGGCGGAGTCAGAATGACAGTTAAGACAGCTGGAAGGGACAGTTAGAGAGAGAGTTGGAATAAGACAGGGATACAGAGAAGTCGGGACAAGAAGTTATTGAGAGAGTGTTAGGGTTTAGGAATAGATTAGAGGGGTTAGGAAAGAGAATTGAACAGTTTACATCATATTGAACAAGCAGGAATGAACGCATAAGCCTAATATAAATAATACCAGTGATTGAATAGATGATTTAAAAATTGAACACCTGAAAGAGTTATGTTTGATTCTCCTTATAATTTTATTTCTTTAATAAAAGAAAGTTTGATCAAAACCCCTGATTCCTAAGTTCTTTGAGTAGCTCCTAAGTGTGTGGGAATTGTATTGGTATTAAGAGAATACCTGTTGGCAGCAAAAGGGGTGTGTTCACCTTTGTGGAGCCAAAAGATAAAAAGGGCGCAAAGGGGGATCACCACAGACTGGTTCTCTCTCAAAGCATGTGAGCAGACAACGTATTTGCCAGAGTGAACTGGACTGTCTCCAAAGTGATCCTATCCACACCTTGCTGCCTCCTGTGAAGGGCTTCTACTTTTTTTGTGCTGGTAGGATCACTCTGTTTTGGTACATTTCCAGTGTGTGTGCAATCATAGGAATAAAACCAAACAAGCCTTCCTTCTTGAAATTGTCAGAAAATGAAGTGGCTTAAGAAGAATGCCATGTTAGGATTTTGGCAAACTAGACACTTCCTCAGCTCTATCGAGGGGCTGAGGAAGTGGTTTTTTAAAAATATGTATTAGAGCAGCACAGATTTGCTGCACCACTCCAAAAAAAAAAAAAAAAAAAAAGACAAATGAAAAATGTCCTCCTGGAAGTGGAAGGAGACAAGAGGGGGCAAAGATGTGTAGTTTTATTTGTTTTTCTCTTAAAGGTCTGGTCAAGAATTTGCCTACAGCCAAATCAGGCAGGTTCTCACTCAGCTTTCCACAGAGACAAGGAAGTATTTAATTTGCCAATACCCTGAAGTGGCTCTCTTCTTAAGCCACTTCACAATACTGGAAAATTGACAGTGAGCTGGTGTGAACTAAATAGGGTTATGTATGGTCTGTATGTGATCCCTAGTATTATGTCTCTGTAACTGCACTGTGACTGTGGAAAGGCCTAAGTGAGTTTTTGTCATCTTCCTTTCCTCAAAGATTTCTAAAAATGATGTGAGGGTAGGTAACTAGTAATGGTTGGCAGCTAGTCAGTAGGATCTCTGGAGTAGCATTTTATGGGAGCCACAATATAAACAAGACTTACAGAAGGGATTTGAAAGCATATAAAATTATATCTGTATGCTTACCTGTATGCTTACCTGCACTCTAGCAATATTATTACTATACTTCGGCTTTTTAGTATTTTATTTGTTTTTCTTTCCTTCTGTGTTGCCATCTCAGTTATAGTTGTTCACAATTTTATTTGTTCTGAGTGGTACTATTGCACCAGGCAGGAACAGTTTGCTTGTGAAATAAAGGCATAACTGTGTGTTGTTACAGGAAGCTCTTTGGTATGTTCTATCTAAATGGAGTACTCCAACAGCACACAAAATATATTGAAAGCAGATTTTCAAAACAAGAATATTCCAACTTTAAGTAAAATTCTTTGGTAATAATTTTTCTATTGTGTTATGTAGAAATTTTCACAATATAAAAAGAAATAATACAAGTTGATTAAAATATCTGCAAGACTCACTCCCTAAACCTTGCCTCTCCCCATTTTACCAAACCAGGCTCCCAAAAGCAGTAAGTAAATAAAGAATTAAATACATCACCAGAAAGGGTCTAGGCACCTAGTGGCACTACTCTGACATCTCACATGAGTTAGGTAACACTGTGCAGGTTCTGAACTGGTATCAGAAGTCAGTAATGGGCTTAGTATGAGCCAATATACAGTGGTGCCTCGACTTGCGACCATAATCCATTCCAGAAGGTGGATGTGACTCGAAACAGCCGTTAAGTCGAAGCACCACTTCCCATAGGAATGCATTGGAATGCAATTAATCCATTCCAACATAAAAAACCAAAAAAAGAAAGAAAAATAAATAAAAATAAAACACTGCCAGCCCCATAAGAACGCACTGGGACTTAAAAAAAAACCAAAACTAAACAAAGCAAGCCCCGAAGGCACTGGGGCTTTAAAAAAAACATAAATAAACCACGGTGAAGGCCTTGAAGGCGCTATGGCTTTTTAAAAAAGCAAAGCAAAAAAATAAACAATGGAGCACGCCCCATAGGAACACGCTGGGGCTGAAAAAAACAAGAACAAGAAATAAACCATGGAGCAAATCCCAAAGGTGCTGGGGCTTAAAAACAAATCAAAACCAAAAATGAACAACTGAACAAGCCCCACACTGGGGCTGCAAAAAAAAAAAAAAAAAAAAAAATCACCGAAAAACAAAACAACAACACAGCACAGGAACATAAACCCCCAGCCCAAACCCACTCTGCAAAACCCACCCAGAACAGTTTTTAAAAAGCGAAAAGCAGCACCTTACCTTACCAGGAGGTCCCAAGCCTCCTCCGATCGCTCTCACTCTAACCATTGTGGCAGAAGAGCTGAGAAGAAGCAGCCTCTTTGCCTACCAATGGTTAGCAATTTGATTTTCCTGCCGTTTTCCCCTACCATTTTTAAAATCATAAGTGGAAGCTCTGGCCTCAAGTCGAAGCGAAATTTTGAGGCCAGAGCTGATCGTAACTCGAAATGGTCATAAGTAGGGACGTTTGTAAGGTTAGGCACTACTGTACTAAATCTATATCCTGACAAGACTGCAACTCTGAAGACAGCTTGGCCTACCCATGTGCAGCCTGTCCTATAGGGCAGTGGTCCCCAACATTTTCCAAACCACGGACCGGTTTAGTGTGTGGGCACTGTCCATGTGTGAGTGGGCAGGGCACCCGTGTGTGCATGGGATGGCAGGGTACCCATGTATGTGTGGGTGGGGCAGGGCACCCATGCGTGCATGGACAGGGCATCCATGTGTGTGGGCCATGTGTATGCCTGTGTTTATATGAGCAGTGTGTTTGTGTGGCCATGTGTGTATGTGGTGGGGCGTACATATGTGTGGGGGCAGGGGGAGATCGATCTCCGTGGCCCAGTCCTGCCAAAGCCATGATCCCAGTTGGGGCCTCCAGCTATATGGGGTTATGTTGTTATTCTTGTTTAGTCTTTAAGTCGTGTCCGCCTCTTCATGACTCCATGGACCAGAGCACACCAGGCCCTCCTGTCTTCCACTGTCTCCTGGAGTTGGGTTAAATACATGTTGGTAGCTTCAATGACACTGTCCAACCATCTCAGCCTCTGTCGTCCCCTTCTCCTCCTGCCCTCACACTTTCCCAACATCAGGGTCTTTTCCAGGGAATCTTCTCATATGATGGCCAAAGTATTGGAGCCTCAGCTTCAGGATCTGTCCTTCCAGTGAGCACTCAGGGTTGATTTCCTTTAGAATGGATAGGTTTGATCTCCTTGCAGTCCAGGGGACTCTCAAGAGTCTCCTCCAGCACCACAATTCAAAAGCATCAATTCTTCAGCGGTCAGCCTTCTTTATGGTCCAGCTCTCACTTCCAAACATTGCTACTGGAAAAACCATAACTTTGACTATGCGAACCTTTTTCAGCAAGGTGATGTCTCTGCTTTTTAAGATGCTGTCTAGGTTTGTCATCACTTTCCTCCCAAGAAGCACGCATCTTTTAATTTCATGGCTGCTATCACCATCTGCAGTGATCATGGAGCCTAAGAAAGTAAAATCTGTCACTGCCTTCGTATCTTCCCCTTCTATTTGCCAGGAGGTGATGGGATCAGTGACTATGATCTTAGGTTTGTTTTTTTTGTTTTTTTTTTTGATGTTGGGCTTCAGACCATTTTTTGCACTCTTCTCTTTCACCTTCATTAAGAGGTTCTTTAATTGCTCCTCACTTTCTGCCATCAAAGTGGTATCATCTCCATATCTGAAGTTGTTGATATTTCTTCTGGCAATTTTAATTCCAGCTTGGGATTCCTTCAGTCCTGCCTTTCACATGATGTATTCTGCATATAAGTTAAATAAGCATGGAGACAATATACAGCCTTGTCATACTCCTTTCCCAATTTTGAACCAATCAGTTGTTCCATATCCAGTTCTAACTGTTGCTTCCTGTCCCATATATAGATTTCTCAGGAGATAGATAAGGTGGTCAGGCACTCCCATTCTTCAAGGACTTGACATAGTTTGTTGTGGTCCACACAGTCAAAGGCTTTTGTGTAGTCAATGAAGCGGAATTAGATGTTTCTCTGAAACCCTCTGGCTTTCTCCATAATCCAGCGCATGTTAGCAAATTGGTCTCTAGTTCCTCTGGCCCTTTGAAATCCAGCTTGTTCTTCTGTGAATTCTCAGTCCACATACTGGTGAAGCCTACCTTGGAGGATTTTGAGCATAACTTTGCTAGCATGTGAAATGAGTGCAATTGTATGGTAGTTGGAGCATTCTTTGGCACTGCCCTTCTTTGGGATTGGGATGTAGACTGATTTTTTCCAGTCCTCTGGCCACTGCTGAGTTTTCCAATCTTGCTGGCATATTGAGTGTAGCACCTTAACAGCGTCATCTTTTAAGATTTCAAATAGTTCAACTGGAATGCCATCCCCTCCACTGGCCTTGTTGTTAGTCATGCATTATAAGGGCCACATGACTTCACTGTCCCAGATGTCTCGCTCAAGATCAGGAACCACACTATCTGGGTTGTCCGGGACATCCAGATCTTTCTGATATAATTCCTCTGTGTATTCTTGCCACCTCTTCTTGATGTCTTCTGCCTCTGTAAGGACCCTACCATTTTTGTCCTTTATCATCTTTGCACGAAATGTTCCTTTAATATCTCAAATTTTCTTGAACAGATCTCTGGTTTTTCCCTTTCTATAATTTTTCTCTATATCTTTGCAATTTTCATTTAAGAGTGCCCTCTTGTCTCTCCTTGCTATTCTTTGGAAGACTGCATTCCATTTTCTGCAACTTTCCCTATCTCCCTTGCTTCTTGTTTCCCTTCTTTTCTCTGCTATTTGTAAGTCCTCGTTGGACAGCCACTTTGCTTTCTTGCATTTCCTTTTCTTTGGGCTTGCTGTACAATGTTACGTGCCTCCACCCATAGTTCTTCAGGCACTCTGTCCACCAAATCTAGTTCCTTAAATCTCTTCTTCACTTCCACAGTGTGTTCATGGAGTTTTCTTGGAAAAGATACTGGAGTGGCTTGCCAGTTCCTGCTCCTGGTGGGTCACGTTTAGTCAGAACTCTCCACTTGGGTGAGTCCGTCCTGCACGGCAGAGCCCATAGTTTCTCTGAATTACTCAGGCCCCTTCGCCACAAAAAGGCAGCAATCCGTGTAGGGGATATGAGGTTATATACTGCCTGAAAGTGGAAATGAATGCCTTGATCCAGTCTAGCTTGCCTTGGGAGGGTATTCTACAACCAGGGCATTCCAATTGATAAAGCGTTGTCTTATGTACCCATCAATCTAGTCTCTCAAGTTGGTGGAACATGCAACAAGGTCCCTGTTGAACATCTCACACTCCACACGGACACATA